>NC_061512.1:153253833-153324618 GCF_022539505.1 Lolium rigidum | reverse complement strand
GCGCCACGAATATAGTTTGGTGTTCAGTTCGCCCTTTCTACCCCTACAAATACAAGTCGAGTTGGTTTCAGTATCGGACTGATTTTTTTTTCCGGTTTTCGCTCGTTTACGCTGACTGATCTGCGCCATTTTCTGAACTGAACCCATAAATCAGCAGTTATTATTCCGGTTTTGCCCAGTTTACGGGTTGCTCTTACATTTCTACCATTGGCTTCCTCGATGTAGATCCCCACTAGGTCTTTGAGCTCGCTTCCTTATTGCTAGGATCAGGTTTAGTATACTCTTAACACGAAATTATAAGAGAGAAAACCTACTAATACAAACAAATACTTCAAATAATTATGCTCTATATTTTGCAATGGTAAAAACGGTTTTGCTATTCCCGATCGAGAATTAACTAAATCTCAATTAGGTTCTCCTGCCATTAGGTTTCATCATGGTTCCTGCTACTATGTTAGTTGCACATGATTTTAGACTGAAATTTCTTTAGTTGCATATGTATTGCAACAAACAAAAAATGCATGTACTGTTCTGCATCCTGAATCGTGTTTACCTGGGAATTCAAGATAAGTTATAAGTGAGATGCAACTAAGACTTGAGTGACATCATAAGTGAGATGCAATTGAAACTTGAGTGACATCAGTCGATCGAGATTTAACTAAATTCCAGTCCATTGAGCTCTAGGTGCGCCCATAAAAAAACAGGGCCGTCAGGAGCAGACAGACTGAGCTATAGTTCTTAGAACTTCTATATTTTGTCATATAAACCACTTTATCACTCAATAACATCACATAAGTAGATACAATTCAGAGCATAGAATTGTAACACTGGCATGGGAATCTAATTCGGCTTATGTGAGTATGATTGCTATTGGATCTATTTCTGCCAGAGCGAGAGGTGTTCACATTGTATCTGTATCCCAAACAACTGAACTTCAACACTGCTGCATCGGCAAGTTCCGCCGGCATGCCCACCCTGCCGGAATGCGGCATTTCTCCCACTTCTCGCCGGTACAGGCGACACCATGGCCGCCCGACGACAGCCTCCCCTCCCCTGACATGCCCGGCTTTCGGCTTTCCGGCGTCTCCGCCATCGCCGTATCCCCGCGGCAGCACAATGGGTGGCATGCACGACCACCACCTGCCCGGGCGCTCGGCCGTCGCGCCGCCGCGGCTCAGTGAGGCCAAAAGCTGAACTAATTCCGGGATCCATGCGCACCGCTCCCCTGTGACGTTGATGTGTGCGCCTGCGATGACGCTATCTGCCGGTGCCTTCTCCCACTTCGCGCCCCACCTGCTCGACGGAATGCGTACGCCGCGCAACTGCGATTCTGAGTGCCGTGCGTCCGCAGGCCCTCCCGTGGTTCACATTTTGAGGACGGAGCTTCCTTGCCCACAACCGCCACATTGCTCAGGCAGGCACCGGGCTATCTTCCTGGCCCTGCCATGCCATGGTTTGGCTTGGCTTGGTTGTTCCTAGGAAGCTGAAGTGGCATTTGGGATTTGCGATCTGGTCCAGGCTGGCTGTTGCTGCTTAAGAGTGGATGAGAAAAAGGGAACGACTAGAGAAGGACAAGTAGCGAGGGTGAGAACCACACAAGCAAAGTACTCATTCTAAACAAGATATAGTAGGGCCTGCAGCTGGAAATTTATGCAATTTGCGCAGTGGTGCCTACAGGATGGAAAAGAATCAGACATGTTAACCATCAGCAGATATATATGTGTTGGGTCAGAAGGCAACGTAGCATCACCGTCTCCACAAGTACACACAGGCCAAGCTATCAGCAAGGACACGCAGTTGACATAATATCGGTGAAGCACTGGCCTCAACTTACACATATACCTCTGCTTGTTAGTATTTCCATGGAAATATCAGAATCCTGGCCTGGTTCTTTGCATGGGATGATTCAGCAAGCGGAGGAGGTAGCTGTCCAGTACTGAGACTCCATGGTATATGGCCGTAGCAGGAACTTGTTACCTGCTCAGGTCCAGAAAGACCAGTTTATATTTGGAGAAGTGGAATGTTAAGTGGTTGTTGAATTCAGCAGGTATAAAAGGATATTTGTGGCCTTCTAACATGTGGTGCTCGTTTTCCCATTTGGGTAGAGGGGATAATTGGAAAAAGAAAAGAGGGGAACAGGAAGTTGGTGGATCAGAATTGAACATTTAGGAGCTTCAGAGGCCACAAGAGCAATATGAGCCTTTAAGGAGTAGCTTGACGGGAGTGCACATCGCCTAACAGAACAGAGTGAATTGACACGGAAGTGGTTAAAATCTGGAGTAATATTCTGATATCTGTATGGCTTGAAGTCTTGAAGGCAACGTAGCACTGCTTTCACCACAACTCTGAAGTCACTAGCATGGGCATGGCCATGGAGCATGCTAAATATCAGTAAGCAATACTGAGTCCTGACCTTACATGTCTACGGAGCTTGTTGAAATTTCCATGATCAGTTCTGCTGAGAGTGATTTCTTTTCTTCTTAAGTGTTGCCTCCATTGCTAGCTTTCCTGAGCTTAGCATGTCTCTTCATATTTTGCCCTCTAGGTTCTTGTTTTCTGCTTGTGCAACCGTGCTACATCTAAGGAGGAGGGAACTGAAGCTCCTTTCATCACCATCTTTCACGTCCAGCACTGGTTCTGCTCCTATCTCTTCTTTACGGCAAGGTCATCTCCAATTGGTCCCATTTGCAGGCCCTATAGAACAGGTATTATTACCAGCTGATTCTCATTCCACTACCCCTGATGGCACCAGCAATAATGGAAACAGAAACAAGGGAAGGAGGAGAAGCAGGAGAAAGAGGAAAGAGCAAACAAAAGAAGAAAAGGAGTCCGTGCCATCTGCAGAGGAATTGTCCATTAGAATAGGTGCGCCCTATGAAAGTGGTGACCCTCTTGGGCGGAAGGAGCTGGGCAGGTCTGTGATGCAATGGTTAAAGCTGGGAATGCACTCAATGGCTTCCACATTTGCTTCCACTGAATTGCAGAATGATGGATCAGCGTTTTCATTGGATGGGGGATCATCTGAAGGCAGCCTGGGGTTTATGATTCTGGCACAGCCTTACCTCGTTGCAACTCCCATGCCCAAGGGACAGGAGGCTCTCTGCCTCAAAGCCTCAACCCACTACCCCACCCTCTTCGACCACTTCCAACGTGAACTCCGTGATGTCTTGTTGAAACACCAGAACGAGGGCCTTATTTCTGATTGGCGCTCTACGCAATCCTGGATGCTTCTGAAAAAATTAGCTAAGTCATCCCAGCATCGGGAAGGTGCCCGCAAACCTAAGGCTCCTGCGATGCACAGTTTTCTTGGCATAAGCCTTAACAAGACAAAGCTGATGCAGACCAAAATTGAAGACTTTGTCAAGAAAATGTCAGACCTTCTAAACATTGAGCGAGATGCAGAGCTGGAATTCACCCAGGAAGAGTTGAATGCCACCCCAATAATGGATAGTGAAGAGAAACAGCCACTCAAGCCAGTCGAGTATTTGGTGAGTCATGGTCAGGCAGAACAAGAGCAGTGTGACACCGTTTGCAATTTGAATGCTATCAGTACCTCAACTGGTTAGTGTGCTTACGTATTTTTTATGTTCTTAGTAGGGTTAGTAATTGCAAATATGTACCGTTAGGAGGGTGTTTGTCTCAAAGGGATCTTCCCCTAACTGGTTAAGGATGCAGTAAGATATGTTTTTGAAAATCCTTATGTACTTAAGCATGCAAATACAGATAAAGATTGTATATTCTTCTAGATTATTGGTTAGCGATCAGTTTTAGTAAAATGTGTTTTAGGAAGTTTTTTCTTGGAAAACCAGGTTTACTGATAATTCTGTTAGGAACACGTTTGTACAAAATCCTGTATGGACTCTGAAAATATTGAAACCGATATATGCAAACCCTTATTTGGCTTAGTTGCCATTTTCTTCTCCAACAGTTCCGCTTGCATTGGCCTAAAAAATAGGAATAGATTGTTGAGGATAGCACAAACACGTTTATACAAAATTGACTAATAGTCGTTTTCATCAAAACCTAGATATCCATGTGTTAGTTGGATAGTTCAAACAAGGTTTTAGTCTGTTAGGATGTTAAACAAGTTTACGGAACGCATGTTCTGTAATTACCCAGTATCCAAACAACCCTTCAAGTTGCTGATACTTGAAGTTTCTAGATGCTGTAAACTGTCAACAATTAATAAGACATGCTCATCTTGCTTCATGTCTAATTATGTGCAGGCTTGGGAGGCCTACGTTTGGTTCTATTTAGAGTGGAAGGCACCCATAAACTGCCTCCAACAACACTGTCTCCTGGGGACATGGTTTGTGTGAGGACATGCAATAACCAGGGCGAGGTTGGTACTTCCCGCGTGCAAGGATTTGTACATAATCTTGGTGAGGATGGCTGCAGTATTACTGTTTCTTTGAAATCCCGCCCTGGCGATCCTACCTTCTCCAAGTTTTCTGGGAAAAGTGTGCGGATCGACAGGATACAAGCGTTGGCTGATGGACTTACATACGAGGTAATGAAATTTTGCTCATGCACCGGGTAGGCGGGTAGTATTCAGTTGCGAAGATAGTTCACTATCTTCACCTTCCTTATGTTGGTAGCATGTCATACACATGCAATAACTTGATACAGCTCTGGGTCACTTACACTTTGATGATATCTATCAAACATTGTTGGGACGTTTGCCATGTCCTTGCCATTTCAGAGAAGTATCGGTCTATTGTTTACTTAGGAGTAAACTGGCACACGGCACCACCCCTTTGACAATTTCTAATTAGCACAAATACGATTGCCCTTTTGAATTAAATTTAAAATTCATAACTGGAAATGAGTCCTTATTGGTCTAAATTTTCTCCCTTGGTATGTAGTAAAACTTAACTGTCAATCCTTGTAGGATGGTTAAATGGCAATGTAAGCTCTTTTAATTTCTGTCTTTAGCCCTTTTAAAACATGTTGCTGTTTCAGCATCACTGTTGCTAAAACATAACCTTTAGTACTGGTTGTGTCATTATTTCACTTTTTTGCTTGGGTATTGTACTGATATCACTGCAAGACAGATTTTGAACTTTACTCTGCTCAAGGTATGTGTAGTATAAGCTCTTCGGTCTAGCTAATCACCTGTGTGGTGTTGTAGTTTTGATGGTAGATTTTTTGGAACTTCCCTTGCTTCAAGCATTTCTATACTAAGATTGTAAGACTGACTCCTTTTGTTTACGAAAACTGATCAGTTTCCTAATTCTGTTGCATCAGAATAATAACTTGTCAGAAGTTAGTAAAACCTCTTGTTCCAACAGGATTTTAAAAACCGGAACTGACCCAAAGAATGGAACCAGGCAGGTTCTGGTCCTCTTTATTCGGATGAAGTATTAGCTTCTAACTAGAACTAGGCACACATAGTTGTGGAACTGGATAATATAGTTTTTTCCTGTAATTTAGTGGCATCAATAGCGAAATTTGTATGAGATGGTCAGATTTTATCTATCTAAGGAAGCTATATATAACTTCAGAGTGTAGTCTACAACTTAAAATTAAATAAACTAGTCCATTTGTGGCACGAGTGTTAGTCAAATGGCAGGGACAATATGCACTTATGCAGTACTCCCTAATCTCGTAGTTTTCTCTGAGGTTTGATATTGATTAAGATGCATGTTTGTATAGAAAACCAAGCAGATGGTTTTCCACTTTTTGGTAAAAGGTGACCAGTGTTAGGCGGAATATTTAACCTGGATTCTAATGTCAAGTTTTACTACATGGTTCATAATCTTAGCTCATTCATCTACGCTTATGATTTGGCAGCGCAATTGTGAAGCACTGATACTTCTACAGAAGAAAGGCTTACAGAAAACAAATGCTTCCATTGGGGTAGTAGCCACTCTGTTTGGGGATAAGGAAGACACGATGATGCTGGAGCAGAATAATCTGACTGATTGGGGTGAGTCAGAAATACAGGATAATGGTTTATTGGGGAAGTATAACTATGACTTTGATGCCTCGCAGTCACTGGCTATGACACTAGGCTTGAACAAGAAAAGGCCTGTCCTAATTATCCAAGGGCCACCTGGTACAGGCAAGACTGGTTTGCTTAGCTATCTCATTGACTGTGCTGTCCGACAGGGTGAACGTGTTCTTGTAACTGCTCCAAGCAATGCAGCAGTTGATAACATGGTGGAGAAGTTGTCAGGTACTAGGCTTAACATTGTACGAGTTGGAAATCCTGCTAGGATATCTCCATCCGTTTCGTCAAGGTCTTTGGGAGAGGTTGTGAAGAAGAGGCTTGAGAAGTTCACACAAGAGTTTGAGAGGAAAAAATCCAACTTAAGAAGGGACTTAAAGCATTGTATACAGGATGATTCTTTAGCTGCAGGAATACGTCAACTATTGAAAAAAAATGGGAAGAACTTCAGAAAGAAGGAGAATGAAACAATCAAGGAGGTACTTTCAAATGCTGATGTTGTCCTATCAACTAATATAGGGGCAGCTGATCCACTTATAAAGGGAATTGGTCCTTTTGACCTCGTCATTATAGATGAAGCTGGACAAGCAATTGAACCCTCATGCTGGATCCCTATACTACAGGGAAAGCGATGCATTCTTGCTGGTGATCAAAAGCAGCTTGCGCCCGTAATATTATCAAGAGAGGCTATGCAAGGTGGGCTAGGAATGTCTTTACTGGAGAGGGCTTCATCATTGCACGATGAACTACTGGCTACAAAGTTAACAATGCAATACAGAATGCATGAATCGATAGCCAATTGGGCGTCAAACGAGATGTATTGTGGGTTGCTCAAATCTTCACCATCCGTTGCTTCTCGCCTTCTTGTCGATTATCCATCGATTCAGGTATAGATGCTCTGTTCCTCTTGCTATAAATAACCAAGTTTCATACACATATCAAAGCTATTGATCACTCTGCTTGTAGATGTTCTACCCCACTACTCCCTCCGGTCGGATTTAATCGACGCGGAGGGAGAGCTGCGCGTGCCTGTGCTTAGGCAGGTGGACGCGTCGATTTTTTAGGACCGGAGGTAGTATGTGCCATGACACAATCTGCACTACTTGAGTTCCTCCCTAGACAATATCAAGTAACGGGTTAAGAATTCGTTATTACAACATTTAGATAAAACACAGCAAAGCACATGAAGAGGAAGCTGTATGGGACCTATTTTTATGGGTTAGTAGATGGTAGTGCAAAGAGAATTTACGGTGTAACAGGTGCAAAGTAGTTTAAAACTGCTGGATCGACTATATATTATGTCAGCTGATGATGGTGCTGTGCTTGCGGTAGAATAATACCCTCATACTGTTCGCCAACTTGGGAAGCACAAATAAGTTTAGCTAGTTTCCTCATTAGCCAGGTTTATTTATAATTTATGTATAGATATATCCCATGTATTAGAGAAAAAAATTCTGTGATAGGGATTGTTTCTCAGGGGTCAATGATCCTTGTAGAAGGGATACCATGAACCCATTAGCAATGAAGCAAGAGTGTGGACTAATCTTTCCTCTCCTGAAAGTTCTCACGACCCATTTTTTCCCTGTAATTCTCATGTACGGTTATAACCTCTCTCTACCCAAGCTCTCTCGCTATCTTGTGCATGATTTTTACCCTCATTTGGCCATCATTTTTTGTCAAAACCAACCATAATGGTTTCCTCTGCTGAGAAGATGTTGCCATTCTAATTCCTGTCCAACAATATGCCCACCACCTAGATTCCTCTTTGCTAATTGAGAAACAGAGTACAAACACAGACGCTCACACATACGCACATGCGCTCACCACTATGAATACACGCATGGTTACCATACACCTATGAGCACCTTCGAGAGATTGAGTTGACAAATCAAATCTTAAGATTGCCGAGGTCACCACAGGTGCCTCGTAGTCAACGGGCAAGCCGTCTCCACTGAAAGAACATTGCCAGAAAGCCTGGAACAAATCCATGGAAAAGCGACCACCCATGGCAAGTCTAGGACTTGAACCCGGGTGGGAAGGTTCCACCGCAAAGAACCTAACCAACTGCGCTACACTCAGTTCACACTGCCCAGACTCCTCTGCCACCACCAGCATCCACATTACCTGGATAATACCCGTTATTCATCGCCGTCGGCGACTATAAGCGGAGTCTTGCTGATCTCTCACAAGACACAAGAGACAAGACAAAGTGCTGTCATCGAGCCTCTAATTCGTGGGGGACAACAAAGAACTCCAGTTCTTGCCACTCCTGTAGCTCAAGGACAGGGTGCTTGTTAAAGAAGGGTGTAATGCTGAATTGCTATTTAGGATAACTGTAGCAACTATCTATGTGATGCTGCTGCAGCATGCAACAGTACTGTAGCACGCCATATTGTTCAGTCAGGCACACTAGATATAAGATTAGTTAGTTATCTTCCTAATTGGGTATATTTCATATAGACATATTACATGTGCTAGAGTAGAGATAAGTTTCATAAGCAGTATAAATTGTTTATCAAAGGTCAAATTCTTATAAAATGGGATATCATGCATCCATCAGTAATCAAGCAAGGGTGTCAAATCTTTTCTCTCCCAAAAATCTCCGAAAAGACCAGATTATACCCTGAAAAGACCAGAGCCATGAATCCTCCCCAGGCCTGTTAGGCTTTGTTTGGTGCAAGAGTATTTATGTGTGTTAAGGGGTGTTTTATGAAGAGTTTTTGGTGAAAATTCACCTTCATGAAATACTCTCCATCTTTTTAGGGGCATCTCTATGACACTAGCGCGTGTGCAGCAGCTGATTGGAGAATGTTGTGAGGGCTGTCTGCAGTTTCCCGTGTGAACACGGTGGTGTGAATGCATGTGCTGGCCCCGCGTGATTGTGCATGCCGTGTGAACACTGCGATGGGCAGAGTAGCTGCACCCAGCTCTGGTAGCATGCACGTGAATTCGCAGCATCGCCGAGTGTAAAAAAACGCGAATGGTACCTCGCGTTTTAATCCCCTTCTGATCCGACGAGTTTTAGGGCCAATACTCAGTGTTACTCGATCTAATACTCTTCAGCCAAACAGCTAGTTTAGTAAATTTGGGAGCATTTATTTAATTACGCTGGGAATATACACTGAAAAGCCGGCCAAAACTCCCTAGCCAAACGAGGCCTTATAAGATTCATTAGGCCTTGTTTGGTACTAGTGTTTCAGTGGGGATTAGTGGGGATAATACTCTAGAGTATTGGGTGAATCACTGCTGTCACCCAATCCCCACAAAACCCCATCCCCAATCCACTAGGTAGGGGTAGAGTATTGGGGATTGAAAAAATTACACTAAAATTTGGGGGAAAAGTGGGGATAAGTGGGGATAAGTGGGGATTAAACTCTCTCATACTCTAGCACCAAACATGCATTGGGGATAAGTGGGGATTTAAAGTTTGGAGCGGATTATCCCCGCTATTCCCCACTAAAACTCTAGTACCAAACAAGGCCTTATGAGTTTGTGCTGAACTATTGCAGTTTTGTTGATTTCATATTTGAATAGTCGCTTAAAACCATTGAACAAAAATTACCTTGCATGTGGTGAATATTTATCATTTTCTTTGTTTCAGGAAACTTGGATAACCCGATGTGCCTTGCTTTTACTTGACACCCGAATGCCATATGGAAGCCTAAATATTGACTGCGAGGAGAATTTAGACCTCGCTGGTACAGGCTCGTTTTATAACAGTGGTGAGGCAGATATAGTTGCACAACATGTAGTCAATCTTGTACTATGTGGTATGTTCCAGTATCCCTTCTTTAATAATGTACTGCTGATATATTTGCATTGTTTGTATATTTGTACTTGCCATTGTATTTGTTCTTAAGATGCTATGACCTCATCTTTGCATCCAATTTGAAATCTTTAATATTTGGGTTGCTCTTGGATGAGTAAGTATAATTTATTTTTGCACCAATTTTGCTTTGTAATGTTTTCTTAAGAGAAAGATGGGATTGTAGACTTAGTTTTGAAGAGTATGGTCTTCTGTTTCTATGGAAGTGGTTAGTCCCGAACAAAGAAAACCAATGAAATTTAGCCAAATAAACTGGGGAAAAATGTTCTCCATTTAATTCCTGCATCTAACTAATTGTAATTCTTTGAAGGCACACATTTTTGCAACGGTTATTCTTTTTTACACGAATTTTCAACCATAACTTTAATTCTGGATAATAATTACCTGCCAGTAATTCTTCATCGATGCATAAGTCTTCAGCAGTAATTCAAAGAAAAATCCAACATCGCCCCTTTCACCTGGGAAGAATATTATAACCTTCTTTTATGGTACTTTTAAAAGATATACTTACTCCATCATCCACTGCCTCTTTTATCTGGAGAAAATACTACCGTTGATCGGTACTTCTTTTATGTTTATTGATCAGTACTTCCACACCATTATTTTGTGGATTTGATTTCACTTGCCTGTCTACAGTTCCCTTGCGTGTGCTCGGGATAGATGTTTTATATAAATGTTTCACCGTATCACTTTTGCAGTACTTCACATAAATCATATATTGTAGTAATTCTAAAATACCATAATAAACAGTCTAACAACCAAGGGTTTAATTATCCGCCAGTAATTTTTCCAGTTGTAATTTCAACTTGCAGCGTTAAATACTTATCATCAGTAGTTTTTCCCAAGGCGGTAACTTTTTATATTTTTGCTGCACGCAAACATCAACTGTAAAACAGGCAAAACACAGGTCGTAAACTACCTAATAGTAATTCTTTCGGGCGCATATTTCTGTGACAGTAATTTTTACACGAACCTTCAACCTCAATTGCAGTTCTGGACAGTAATTACCTGTCAGTAATTCTTCATCGATGCATAATTCTTCAGCAGTAATTCCCAAAAAAAAAAAATGACGTTTGCCATCTCTTTTACCCGGGAAAATAATCTTGTGCTCTTTTATGGTACCATCGAAAAAATATAGTCACTCCACCATCCATCGTCTCTTTCACTGAGGAAGAATACTATTACCTTATTTTACGGTATCTTTAAAAAGATATACTTACTTCACCACCCGTTACCTCTTTCACCCCGAGAAAATACTACCATTTTTTCCTGTAGCAACTCCGCCGTATGACACATCTTTCAACCGGTGTGGGTTGTCCTTGCTCTGGGCACTGCATCTATTGTGTAGTGCTACTGTCATATCACCCTCTTTTTTCCATCGCCCTATAATCATCCGGTGTTTTTTTATATTACCCTCTCTTTTCATCGCTTCACGATTAGTACTTCCCTCTTTTGTGATTCCTTTCCCACAAATACAACTTCAAATAGAGAAAGGTTATTTTAAGATGTTTCAAACAAGTGATTTTACACTTCTGTCATTCATGTCTTCCTCGATAGAGGAGTTTGATGCTTCCACTTCTGCTTCTTGAAATTGAGATCTTTATTAAGGAAGGATATCTCGGTCTAACAGCCAAGGACGCGGCGTGCCTCCGCGGCCAACTTCCTAGTTAGTATACCAATGCAATCAACCTATCTAAAACCACGAGTTACATTACCACGGTTATTCTTCACGTCATGTGGAGTGCAGGCAAACAGTAATTTCTTGTGTTAACATCTCTCCCCGTTTCGCGATTGTGCTTTTGTGGCTAGCAACCATGGGTGCATCCCTTAGTAACTGCCCAGCGGTTGGAGGACATCAGGACTTGAGAGATGGTTGATGAGTATGAGCCGCCATTAGCATGGCTTGTTACATTGTTGTCTATTGAGGCTCCTGGTGGGTAGGGGCCCCGAACAGGGCAGCTTACCTTCTGCCTAAGGGTGTATTAGGGGCCATGATTTTGTTAGTGCTGGCCTCCGATTGTGCCATGCAAAACACAGCAGCAGAAGGAGAAGCCATGTTGTGGCTCGAATACCAGGTGCTATAAATCTTAGTTCATGACGCGGATAAACATTGCATGAAATGATGGCATGTAATAGAGATTATGAAATTAGATTGAGAAAAAAATAATTAGTTACTTTTCCTTCACTGGGAAAGGTACAGCTCTCTTTATATGCTCCCTCAAGTTCCCTATAACTTGTTGTTTCGGACCCAGATATCAGAGGCTCTGTGGAACGTTGGTAGCTAAGTATCGAACAAAAAATATATTCTAAAGCAGTGCTATCCAATGTTATTTCAATTTGAGTGTAACAAGGCAAACAGACTAACTTACATCCTTGGTATCGCCCTTCATCAGTGCATATTCGTCCCTTGTCTGTATCCACTGCAAGGTGCAAATAACTTGGTCTTAGATGAAACCTTCTCTTTGCTGCATTTTCACTAGGACAATCTATTATCGCTGATCTCCTCATCGATTGAAGCATTTGATTTTTGGCAACACATAGAGTTTTGATCTTAATATGAGCTGAAACCAATCTGTGCAGGGGTCTCTCCAACTTCCATTGCTGTTCAATCACCTTACATTGCGCAGGTACAACTGTTAAGAGATAGACTGGAAGAATATCCAGAGGCTTCTGGGGTTGAGGTGTCAACCATAGATAGCTTCCAGGGAAGGGAGGCAGATGCGGTCGTCATATCAATGGTAAAAAAACACTCATATCAAGGTGGCAGTGTTTGCTCCCGAACTTCATAAATCATGCATAAATAAAGTAACATGGCACTCTTTTTCTTCTTATCCCAACCTGAGGATTTATATTGAAGGCTAAAGTGATGTTTGTTTGCCAATCCTGTTAGGTTCGGTCGAACTCCATGGGCGCGGTAGGATTCCTTGGTGACAACAGGCGCATGAACGTAGCCATTACTAGGGCACGGAGGCATGTCGCACTTGTGTGCGATAGCTCTACGATTTGCAACAATGCTTTCCTGGGCAGGCTGCTTCGCCATATCCGTCAGCATGGCCAAGTAAGGCATGTTGAACCTGGTTCCTATGGTGGTGATTATGGTCTTGGCTTCAATCCGCCCTCCTTGCCCTCCATCAGTTAGTGCTCCGCTCACTTGCCAAGAAATCCGCAATGCTTCAGTCCACATGCATATATGTCGCAGTTCTTGAGTGGCAAAGGCCCGTCTTCTGCAACGGTTCTGAGGCTGGCAGTTTGGGGAATCTGAGGTGTCTCAATTGATTGCCCAGTATGACTTGTTTGTGCTAATTAAGCTGCTGATCATGCATCTTTGCATTCAGCAGCTAAAACTGTTCACTGTCCTGGATTTCCTGTAAATATAATTTTTTTCATACTGAAATATTCGATGACCGAGATATATACAGCTACCCAAATACAGAACTTAATCTGCACTTTCCATCGTTTAAACTTGTATTTCTGTAATCATTGTAATTTAATTACGATGTTGCAGCAGGGATAAAAAAGTTACACAGGTGCGATCTGTATTTTGTTACCCCCTCCCACCTCTGTTATCTCCACCACGCTTTGTAATTTATTACCTTTGTTACTGTTACTGAACTGATTGTGAATTTTTTGTTTGGTTTCAACGGGTTGTACATATTTTCATGTTTGCTATTGGCTCTGGATAAGATCAAAGGAAGTATAATCTTTTTTTTTATGTTGGGTAAAACGGAAGAAATATATTTATAATATAGCAATCTATCGTAATGTAGCCATCCTAAAAAACTGCCACCGATCACCTATAGAGGTCACAATGAATGATAGAAAGATACTCCGGAGATTCAAGCATTTGGGCCTGCCTCCACTAGGGAAAGCTTGGCTAGGACGGATTTTCATTATTGCTGACCTTGGTCAAATCTGTCGTTGCTTTGCTTGTTGTCTTAGCTCTCGAACTTGAAAAGGTTTCCTCAAAACCATGAAGAAAGAAAAGACACTTCAATTTTTTTGTTTGGCCTGCAAACAATAAAAGACTTTGGACACAACTGGTGGAACGTGTGCCCTCTTTCCAGAACAGAACCTGACTACCTGAGTCAGATTGATATCTCTTGAAAAGGGTAGATACTCAGTGTGGATCTAGACTATCACCAAAATCTGGCTAGGTTTCTATGGCGTTAGTTCAAAATGCAATCTACGACCTTTTGTTTATCTAACCATTGCACGATATTTGAGACAAACAAAATCAGTACCACTGTGAGTTCTTCTGTAAAAGTACATTCTTCTGTAAAAGTGTGTCATTTGGTCAAAATTTGCTGCGTGCTCACAATTTACGTTACATATATAAACAGAAACAGCGCGCTTGACATGTCTGAAACGCGGTATGCTTAATTATTTTCAAGATGTTTAAAACTATACTAGTATCAACATTACATATTACAGTGTCGAAATTTCCATGCCAGCAATCGGGCGTTCTTCTTCTGATAGCTAGGGTATCCAGTCCCTGCGCTCGTAGTAGAAGGCGGTCATGGCGCAGTCAGAGAAGAGCTGCACGAGCGCCAGCAGAAGCGCGTACACGAAACCCAGGAGCAACCCAAGCTCGACGCTATTATTAGTCCTTGCGAGCGTGTGCACCGGCGATACGGCGGCGGACAGTGCTCCGGTCACGGCGAGGTAGAGCACGACCTGCCGCTTGTTCCCATTCGCCAGCCTCCACGCCTTGCCTAAAGCCGCCGCGCCGTAGCAGTCGGGCTCGGCTACCGCCACGACGACGCTGAAGGAGCAGAGGAAGGAGAAGTACTCGAGGCAGACGACGGCAGCGAAGCCGAGCAGCGAGGCCACAAGCAAAGTCGCCAAGTATTGCTTCGCCTCGAGAAGGCCGAGAAGTGATGCCATGGCCGTCAGAGACACGAAGCTGAAGGTCTCCAGGATGTAGACGAAGGCGAGCGTGAGCAGTGGCCCCTTGATCTGCGCCTTAGCTTGGCCTAGGAGCGCGCCGAAGGTAGTAATAGTACGCTCCTGGCCCGGGTACGTGAAGGCGGCGGCGTATAGGACGACGATCCGGACAGCGGAGTAGGAGACAAAAGAGAAGAGGTTGTACCCTGCACCGGCGAGCAGGAAGTCCTGTAGGAGCTTGGCAAAGTCCGGGGTGCCGGGCTCGGTGGTGTCGAGTGGATGGTCGTGGAGTTTTCGTCCATGCTGAGCTGGCGTCCGCTGAGTCGGGTCCGGCCGAGCCTCCACCGCGCGCGGGCGCGGGCCAAGGAAGGAAAGAACGGAAGGGCGAGCTCCAACGCGCGCGGGCCAAGGAAGGAAAGAAGGAGCGCGTCGGGAGAGAATTAAAATCCTTCTTTTCTCCTTTTTATTTAATTAATTCTCACTCGCTCATCCCAGCTGTATGCAGCCACATCTCAGCTGTAACACCTCCTGCCACTACCCAATTGACTATGCTCATTAGTCATTTCAGTCGACCCCAAGTTTTCCAAGTCTTAGCCTTTTGGCAGGCACGCTCCAGCGGGGCAACCTAAACGGATCGAATCGTCCATCCCATCGGCCCACCAAAGCCGTCGCCGACCACTGCCACCGCCGCCGACTGTAGTCTCCGCCTCGGCTCAACCCAGCGCCTCCCGCCGCACCCTATGACAACAAATTTAGTCTAGCCTCAAGCCGCGGCGTCGCTGGCACTCCATCCCCCTCCACACCAACCGGGCCGACTACTGCCACCACCGCAACGTCTCCCTTGCAAGGGGAGGATCCTGTGCTGCCGGGCCGGCACTCCACGCCGATATGCACCGTCGCATCCATCATCTACCACCAGTGCCGCGGCACGACCACGCCTACCAGCGCAAGCATTTCTGGCGTGCATTCCTGCCGTGTGAATTAGGGTTTAGCTTTTTCTCCGCCGTTCATCGACCTCGTCTGCTACGACGAAGAAGACGACGGCGCTGGGAATTAGGGTTTAGCTTTTTCTCTATGTAAATTATGTTCAAGTGAATAAGATCTTTACAGAATTTTCGCGTTCTTTTTAAACTTAATCAAATTTGTTTGCCTACGTTTAGCAGGCCAAATGGTCAACCTGGACCGAATGGGTCTCTTCGTTGTGCGCGCTAGCCAGGCAGACCGGGCATCGACCCAAATTTTATCCGCGGGCCAACCTAAATGCACCATGACCGACCGAACGGGTCGCGAAACAATCGAAACTTTTCAGAATATTGGATGGAGTTACCGTTTTGGGTCGGCCCTCGAGATGCCCTTACTCACGCATGTAGGACTTGTTGATCCATCGATTTGCCAAACGCTAGTCTCTTATAGGTGATTTCAAGGAACAAAACTACTCGGCGCTGCTCGAGAGGAAGCGGTGGCTCGCAGCCAGCGCGGAGAGCATCGGTGTACGCGTTGTTGGGAGCCAGAGAGGTGTTGGCGGTGATCGACATGCTCGAGCTCTTCAACGACATGGTCGCGGACGGCATGAGGAGCCTCGCCGTCGCAGCGGAGAACTATCTGAACTCGGCGATGCGGCGTCCGCCGGGACCTCGAGAAGGGCCACTTGGACTACTTCTGGATGATGGCGGTGCTCGGCGCCCTGCATTGTGTTCCTCTGTTTAAAATAGCGGGTTATAGCCTATGGCCGCAGAGATTTATGAAGCTACAAAGGCTATAGAAGGGCTATAACGGCCTATGACCATATAGCCGATTTGCTAAATAATAGGAAAAAAATCATTATTATGGCAGCATATAATCGTATATATGATCAATAATTCACAAATGCATAACATATTAACATAGTCACACAAGAGATGCACATAACCAAACATAGTTCACATATAGTTATGTAAAAAACATAGTTCATAGAGAGGTAAGGACATTGTTATATCCAAATATTACAACATCATTAAGTACCATCAGTTTATGATATAGTGGTGTTTATAAACTTTTTGAACCCGTTGAGTGGGAAGATAGCCACTACTACGTATTAGGCTAAATTAGGGCTAAATAACTATAGTCAGGCTATTAGAGGCTATTTTCATTTAGTTTTTAAAGGCTCTAGCCGCAGCCACGGACTTCGCGAAAGGCTATAGCCGAAGTATAGTGGGCTATTCAGTGAGGCAGAACAGCTTCCCGATGTTAAGAGCCAGAATTACGCACAAACACTCTAGTGGTACCCATTCCAATGATTTATCTGATAGGCAATTTGGATACAAGATAAGTAAGCAAGAAAGAGAATGGAGAATCTGATCCGAGTTGGAAGATAAGAGCCGCCGTACCGTTCGCCTGATCAGTAATTTGAACGTTGTCTCAAGTGCATGCGACCCCGGTCGAACGACGCGCGCGTTGCGTGTTGCTCGCATTGCCTTCTGACTCGAATCGCAAGTGCTACACGCGCACCTGGCCGGTGGTCCAGCTTCAGCTTGGTCTCCAAATCGAATGGAACGCCACCGAGTCACGTAACACCTGCACATGATTCGCTAAACATGATTGGAATGGAAAAGATAAAAAAAAGAATCCCACCACAAACGCGCATGCATTTGCTGGGCTTCTTTTCCAAAACTAAAACCACAATTAAGCTAGGCACGTACGTGTCAGCTTATAATTTGCCTGAGAAGCCAACTCAAATCGCTCTAACTACCACACGCGCTACTCGTTTTGCTAACGTGAGAAGGCAATGTGAATGATTTCACATCCACCAAACCGGCTAGCTACAAATCAACTTGAGCACCTCCTTCTGAGCTTGCTGCGCCAAGCCCGACTAGCCGCTGGTTCTCGTCGGCGCCCAAACCAAGGTCCGCTACCCCTGCACACGTGGCCGCTGGTTCCCCTGCCCCCTCTACCTGCAGCCAGCGTGCGGGATGCCAAGAAATGCGCCGCCCGGAAGGGGGCGACGCCCATCACTACAGGCGTCGCAACGCCAACTAGCCTAACCTCATTGATGATGACCTTCATCTCTTTTCCTTTTTATGTGATGCTGAATATGGAGAGCAGCGGTTATACCTGGCCATGTGTCGTGTCGGGCCTAGCCGAGAAAAGCCCGACGTTGAAAAATTAGGCCCAAGCCTTGCCCTGAATGGCCAAATACCCACAAATCCGATCGGGCCGCGGGCAGGGACATCGTGTTAAATGCGATTTTTTGGCTACCAAGGCCTAGTCTGGCCCAGCTATCGGGCCAACATTTTTAGGCCTAGGCCCGGGTTTTTCGGGCCGGGCTGGCCATGGCCAGCCATGGCAGTGGTGCTACTGTAGGTCTACGATGGCGCTACATTGGTCGATGGCGTGGTGGAGGTGCTGCAAACGACAGACGACGATGGTACCAATGCTGGCCGGGGTTGCTTCCAATGGTGTTCTGTGTTGCTACATACGGGATCATGTTTTGGGGATTATGCCATCATATCTTCCATGGATTTGCAACATAGCAATATATTTTTTACTGTAACTTTTAGTTGTTTTGTAGAATTTAGTTACTACGAGGTGTCCGGCAATGTCTCGGGCGACGTATTTGATGAATTCATTTTTGCTACAATAGCACTTTTTTTTGCTACTCTAGGGGTGAGGTTTGCGGCGACCTTAGTCCTTTTCTTTTATTTCGTATGCATACCGTATTTTGCTGCACTGAAGCAAAAGCGGGGGAATTTTTTGTTAAATGAAGAAAGTGCGGGTTTTGAAGTCAAAGTGGACACGCCTTAGCACGGGAACCCTGAGGGATGGAAAATCAAATCCCCCATGGGACACCCATCACTGTCCATTAAAATGATTACCCTAGTAACACACACCGACAAAATTCCACATAAAATGATATGTAAAAACCAATCTCCTTGCATAAAATTATAATAACACATGACCCTGAAATGCCACATGCTATGATATAGGTAAGAGCTACCTCCTAGCATAAAACATGACGCCAAAATGAAGTGACACATGGAATGATAGGTAATAACTAATGAAGTGGCACATGAAAAAAAATTGTTTGTTCCGCTCAGCGCCACCACCTTAAACCCTAGCCTCTCCTTCACCTCCGCCTCATGGTAGATTGGTTCCCCCTTCTCCGACCGGCCTCGCCAATGGTGGTGTTGGAAGATTACAATTCTCCAGGCACGAGCCTTCAGATCTTGCTTCGCTGGATCGATTTTGGATCTTTTTTCAAGGTTTCCATGAGAAAAATTGTCCTTGCAATATTTCTCCCGGCTGCTACGTCTTTAACAATGGAGATTTGTATTCTCGGCTCTCCAACGGCGTCGACCAAGTTGTTCGGTTATTTTTCCCTGGCATATTGTTGTTGGTACTCTTGCCGATGTTTCTTGACTATTTTAATGGTTGCGCGTAGCCTTGGCATTGCGGCTCATATTAAAATTATGGGAGAACCTTCATTAGTATTTACAGGTCTATGGTTTGGTGTTTATCATCGGCTACTTTCAGAAAAGTACAAGATTGTGTCAATGAAGAAGAAAGAGTATGAAGACCTTCAAGATTTACTCGTTTCTTTTAGACTTTATTTTGTAACAGTTGAAATCAGCTCGTGTATCTCTACCATGTACTATTTTTTATAAATATGTGGTATTGATTGTCAAAAAAAAGTGACACATGAAATGATAGGCAATAACTATCTTTTAGCATAAGTAAAAAACACGTGATGACAAAATGCCATGGTGAAATGATATGTAGTAGCTAGAAATGAGGACCCCAGAAACACGCGCGTGAGATGGCACGTTATCGTCACGTGCCACCAAAGAAGTTGTGAAGACCATAAGTATCCTTGCCGGAGCTGTTGACATGGTCATCTTCACCAAAGCCTGCACCTAGACCACTTCTGTCGTTGCCGGTGTTGCCCTCTCATTCCCACTTAGTACTCAAGACAATTCACATGCATTATCAATGGCGTGTGTGCAGAGAGAGAGAGAGAGAGAGAGAGAGAGCAGTGGTGGAGGCACGTACAAAATGGGCCGATGGGCCGCTAAGAGCATCTCCACCGGCGCCTCAGATAGCGGTCCCGATAGCTTTTTGGGGGCCGGGAGCGAAAATGGGCTCGCACCGGCGCGCCCCATACGGCGTCGGCCAATTTTGGAGCCCAATAGAATCGCCGGCAACCCCATGCCGACCCCTTCGCCGAGGGCGCGAATCGGGCCCGCTGGCGCCTCGCGAGGCTGAAATCTTTGGGCGTGGGAGCCACCTGTCAGCCACACATCCCAAAACTCGATGCCAGCGGGGAGTGGCGGGGCCGACGCATCAGCGGCTCATTCAATTTTAACCTAACTGTCGCCTACCTCGCGACGAGAGTTATTGGGATGCAGCAGCGGTGCAGTTTCCGCAGACGCGCAACGAACCATCCCGTCGCGCGCTCCTTGCTCTTCGTGCCGCCGTTAATGAGCGCCACCGCTCCCCCGCCTCCCTTCGGCCTATGAAAAGGGCCGCCTCTCACCGTTCCTCTCACGCACAAACCCTAGCGCCTCTCTCCCTAACCCTAGCCCCCACCATCTGAAAAGACGACGCCATGTCTGCTCGAGGCCGAGGTCGGGGCCGTGGTCGTGGCCGTGGCCGCGGCAGAGGTGCACGCACGCCGTCGCCTGCGACGCCGTCGTCTTCATCATCGGAGATGGACGAGGAGGAGCCCGTACTGTTCGAGTTCGTCCTCTTCCTCAAGGGCGACCCACGCGGCATCCAGAGGCTGCCGGACACCTTCGCCGACTTCGTCACCGGCGACGACCACCCGGGCACGCTGCATCTGCGGGAGGCTGCGTGCGGCTACTACCGGTGGATCGTGGACGTGATCTACGACGCGCGCGGCAAGATGTACCTCCACATCGGCTGGGAGAAGTTCGCGCGCCACCACAGCCTCTAAGCCGGCTTTGTGCTCGTGTTCTCCTACTTTGGCGACAGGGACATGAGTGTCAAGGTGTTTGACGAGACGCGTTGCCGCCGGAACTACCACGGCGACAGCGCCGAGGAGGATGACGACTGGCGAGTGTTGTTTCTTCGCAGCGAATATTGGCTCGCATGTTTTTGGATGTTCTTCCTCGAAAGAACCAACAGGGGCACCCTCGCCAGCTGGATTTTCCAGTTTCGGTGACTGGGTGTGCCCTCGAGTGTTCTTTCTTGGCAGCGAACACACGAAACCTGCGATGACCGCCCTAGTTAGGTTTAGTTTTTTTTGCAATGTTTTATATTTGTGTCAACCATGGTTCAAACTATGTATTAGTTTGTGTAAAACCATGTTCCAAACTATATCTTCATGTAAACCACGTTTCCAATTATATATTAGTTTGTGGAATAAAATGTTTTTATTCAATTTTTTATGCATTTATTTATGATTTTAATTCAAAACATCTATCGGAGCCGCCATTTTGAGGCGCCGATGTGGGAATAGCTCCCCCAAATAAAAGATGCAGTGCTGGCGTCCCCCAAACTGAGGTGCCGGCGTCCCTGCCGGCGCCTATTTAGGGATTGCCGGTGGAGATGCTCTAATAACGCCCCGCGACTCGCGCTGTCGGCGGCACTTGCAGTGCAACTAATCTTGGGTGCTGACACTATTGTGACAACACGATGCCACTGTCGTTTACGTCGACGACTCCTTCCCAAGAAAGATTTGAACACCTTGCATGCTAGGGATATATGTCCACAGTATATAATTCATATTATTTTATGCATTTTCTTTGTCTTCATGTGGGCTAATGTTTTGCTGCCACCGGGTGGCTATACCACCCCTAGATAGCCACTCGATCCAGCATTTAGATTCGATCAATATACTGTAGTTTAATTCCTAACACTGTAATTAGCCGGAGCAACTTCAGTCTTGCAGACAATTGCATGGTGGCAGACTGTATGTATTGTGCATGCCATGCCTGACACACACGAGGACCCATATCCATTGAATCGTTGCAGCATCAGGTGGTTGCAAGAACGTTTACCTGCACCATAATAAGAGTACACGTCATCTCCATCAACCTCAATCCCCACCCTGACCTCCTCTCTCCATTATCGCTCCTTGCGCAAAGGCTGGCTCCTCCAAGGGCTGGTGGGAGATGAAGCTACAGATGGAAATCAATATGACGTGCACGCCGTGCGCTTCTCGAGGATTGGCCTTAGGTTACTTCAAGAGACAACAGAGCGTTACTGTAGCTGGCATAGGCGCCGGCAGCGATAGTCTCCGACGGCGTCAAGCTCTTGGGGCGCGTCACATCGCAGTGCACGCCCTCCAGGAAGGGATGTACGTGTACGTTCCGACCATGGCCAATATTCCGCGGATGCTTGATGGGTTGGCCGGGAAGAGAGGAGACGCAAGCGGTGCAGTGGACAGCCCGTTCTTCTCTTAGCGTCGAAGGTTTAGTACGACGCCGTGACCGCCGTCCACGCGCTCAGGCTCATGTTCGAGTTTGAGAGGATACTGGCCGTCGCAGCGCTAGAGCTGACGCAACTGAGCACCATCTCTACAACGTGCTTGACATCCCTTCCATGGATTTATCTTTTCTAGTGTGCCAAGTTAAGATCGATGTCCCTGCGTCACTAACTAAGCTCGACTGCTTCGGAACTTCTTCTGGCGATTTTTTCGCGGCACTGCATCTAACGGCAGTTGGTGGGGTGGTATAGCCACCGGGGGCAAAAAAATCCACACTCCTTCATGTGAACCAAGCGGTGAAAAAATTAGCTACTAGCCTAGGAGAGTAGACAGACCTCTCGGTTAGATCCAAGGCAATAAGAAACATGCAGGGAAGGTCAATAAAAATCTCCTACCATAAGAAACATACAGAGGAAAACTTAGGAATTCAAGGTTCAAGCATGGAGAAAGAAAATACTGGAGAACTTGGGGATTAATAACTTGTCTTTTAGGGTTACCATATAAATCTCCTAGCATAAAAAAACCCCAGTAACAATCAACGACAAAATGACATGTGGAATGATGAAATGACACGTGGAAACGATATCTAAAAGCATCTCGACGCATAAAATTATTAATAATGCGTGAAACTTATATGCACGTATTTGAGCCTTGTTTTCAGTAGTAACAACCAACATTTTTAGGCATTAATTCCTAGTCCATGTGAGTGGTTTATGGCCAGTTTATTATTTGTCAATTAACCAAACTAAGTGTGATTAATAAGAGACGGGAAAAACACATCGCCCCAGAGAAATTGTAGCGCCACCGCTAGCAAGCAGTTGTTCCACGTCGCCCCCATGTCATTTATAGGAATAGTGGTGGTGATGTGTATACTATACCACTGCACGACCGTTCGCTCCCAATCTTACACCGATGTCAAGCCCAACGGTACCCTCTTCTCCGCCATCATGGTGGTCCACATCTTTGACTTCGGGATCGCAAACAACTCACCGCCAGCATGGAGTTCTACGTAATGGACTTCGGGCTCGCCAGGAACTAGACGACGCCATAGAGTTCCACGTCATTGATTTCAGGCTCGCCAAGAACTTGAGGGCACCACAGAGATCCACGTCATCAACTTTAGGCTCTCCATGAACTCAATGCCGCCATGAAGATCCATGTCGTCGACTTTGGGCTGGTCAAGTACATACGCTTGACGACAATGTGCTTGTCTGCCATTGGGTAGATCATCGCGTAGGTACACACCATAGTACCATCCACCCTCCACCTATTTACCGCCATCGTAGGAGCATCACGTAGATACAAACTAGTACGTACCACTATCTTCTCTCTTACTTCCGCGATTGATTACTTAATTCACAGTAGTCATTTTTTAGTTAAACTTGCCTTTGTCATGAGTAATGCAGCTGTTATTGGATGTGGACGAAAATTTTGATTTGTGTGGGGCATGTATGTAGTGGGCTCCATCCTGTCAAAGAGCTAGAGCGATGATTTGTGCTACCTTCCTATGGTACAAGTCCACCAGACGGACATGCCCAAACAACCTACATTTCCACATACATGCAAGTACTACAGGCTAATCATACTTTGTTTACCTAGCTATATGAATGACATTCCTTAAATGGACCTTGGTGCAGCACGACTTTTCTTCCATCGGCCTTAGCCCAATATGATTTCAGAAAACTAGGTGTAGAAGTGGAGGGCATGTGGGAGTTTAGTCCCACACTGCTAAGGCAAGGAAGTTGTGACCACCTTATAAGGTGAGCTCTTGTTAACATATAAAATGCTAGAAACACACGTAGAGTCACACACTCACGCAACACCCACATAGCGCGTGCGCTCGCTTGCAACATCACATCATCCATCTCTCTTTGCCTAGCAGCTAGCAAGTTATGCAATATGCAACAAGCATTGATTACTCGAATCTGCCATTAAGTTAGTATGGCATGTTAATACACAAAACTCAAAATGTTCCAGCAAATGGTTCGAATAAAAAAATAGATGGCACCTGATTTTTTATTCCAAAAAATGAACTAGCCCTTAGATTAGCCCATCTCATCTTTATAAGAGCCCAAATCCTCTCAATTACGTTCCTAGCAATTGCATGCCGCAGGTTATAGAGCTCTTGTGGAGTTTCTGGATTATTCTCATTGGCAGCCCACTCTTTCAAGTGATACCTTGTATTCCTAAATGGAGCGAAGAAGCCTGGACCATTCGTGGACTTTTCGTCCAGGCTGAGCTGGCATCCGCTGTCTGGCCGAGCCTCCACCATATGTGTTGGCCGCCTACGGAGGGGCAGGGGCAGGGGATGGTGCTTAGCTGGCGTCCGAGCTCCACCGCGCGGGCCAAGGAAGGAAACAGCAGCAGCTCCGTCAGTTGGATCATTTTGGAGAGTACTGGAAAAGATGGACGGACGGAAGAGGGCAGGTGCGCGTGCGCGTCGGGAGGGAATTAAAATCCTTCTTTTCGGGAGTGGACACTACTAGGAAAAGGGCAATCAGTGGCGCACCACTTTTACCCATCAGTGGCGCACTAGTGGTGCGCCACTGTTATCACGCCACTGCTAACTTTTAGTAGTGGCGCACTAGTGGTGCGCCATTGCTATTTGGCTTAGCAGTGGCGCACCAGGTAGTGCGCCACTACTAGCTTCATGGTGCGCCACTCCTAAACGTCTGAGGTGCGCCACTGGATAGAAAAAAGGTGCGCCACTACTAAAATTTGAAATTTCTAGATCTGGATCTGGATCTGGATCTGGATCTGGCACATTTCGTTTCGAATTTTTTTGCCTCGTTATTTTTTCTCGTTCTTGTTGCTAGAATTATTTTTGCAATGTTCATTCTCATTTTTCTTAGCCTAGCCGCCGGTGGTGATGGATGAGGGACGTAGGAGAGGTGAAGAGAGGTGAGGAGATGTAGGTGAGGACGAAGGCCAGAGGTAATGGAGGCTAGAGGGTCGCCCGAGGGTCGTCGGAGAGTAAGGTCACCGGAGCTCGCCGGAAAGTAAGGTCACCGGAGCTCGACATAGTGGAGGAGGTTGCCGGAGTGAAAGGAGGAGAGGAGAGGAGGAGGTCGCCGGAGTGAAAGGAGGAGAGAGAGAGGAGGAGGTCGCCGGAGTGAAAGGAGGAGAGGAGAGGAGGAGGTCGCCGGAGTGAAAGGAGGAGAGGAGAGGAGGAGAGCGAGGAGGAGGAGAGGAGAATGAAAGCGAGGAGGAGGAGGGAGGAGGGAGGAGGGGGTTAAGTGGCCGGCTCCTCCATTTTGAAATTCGTGGGCGGGAAGCTTAGCAGTGGCGCACCAAGGCATGGGTGCGCCACCGCTATTTTTTTTCTATTTTTTGCCCAAAATCTAAAACCTGAAAAAAGTCCTGTTTCTGTTTTGAATTTGACGAATCCATTTTTTTCTCCAAACGGCCGTAGGCGGTTGAATTCGAATAGGAAATTTCGAGTAGATCGATTTTGATATAAAAAAGTTTTTCATCGGAGGTCGTATGCAACCAGAAATCCCG
This sequence comes from Lolium rigidum, assembly GCF_022539505.1. Lineage (NCBI taxonomy): Eukaryota > Viridiplantae > Streptophyta > Magnoliopsida > Poales > Poaceae > Lolium > Lolium rigidum. The sequence goes on along the minus strand of NC_061512.1, from coordinate 153,299,034 downwards.
TTTTACCGAAACATGACGCCATTTTGCATAATATATCAAAATTCATTTTTTTCAATTTTCACTAAACCTAGATGACATATTACATGGGCATTTCAAAGGATTTAATTTTTTGAATTTTTTATCTATTTCTTTTACATCAGGAGGCGGTACCTGCCGCCGGATCTCCGCGCCGATCCGGCGTGCGCCATTGACTCCGAAAGTTGGCGTACCTATCTGTCGACCGAGACGGATAGGAGGAGGAGGGCGGGCTTCATGGGCGACAGGGATTTTCCCTTCGAGCGTCCACCGCCGACTCGTCCACGAAGACAGGAGGTGCCGACGCGTCGTCAGCAGCCGCCGACGCCCGCGCAGTACAATGACGACGACGATGGCGACCACGACGACGACGACTACATCGAGGCGCTCTTGTACCATAACGAGGAGGTCAAGGACGACAACGATGACTACGTCGCGGCCGTCTTCCACGAATGGCAGCAGGCCATGGCGGAGGGCCGCAATTTTGAATTCCCCGAGAACATGACGGACGACGAGATGGCGAAGCTCGGCGTCCTCGTCTCCGAGAATGACTCCCTTTAGGTTTTTTTTCATGTTTAAACTATGTAAATTATATTTTCATGTTTGAAAAAAATGTTTTGGCCAAAAAATGCGTCGTGCCGCTGGAGCCACCCCCGACGCAAACGGACGCGCGGTCGATTTCGATCATTTCGGCCGACGCAAACGGACGCGCGCGGACATTTCCGGACGCTAAATGCGTAGCGCTGCTGGAGATCCCCTTAGTTCAAAATGCAATCTACGACCTTTTGTTTATCTAATCATTGCAGGATATTTGACACAAACAAAATCAGTACCACTGAGTTCTTCTGTAAAAGTACATTCTTCTGTAAAAGTATAAACAGAAACAGCGTGCTTGACATGTCTGAAACGCGGTATTCTTCTGTTTCCAAGATGTTTAAAACTATACTAGTACTATCAACATTACATATTACAGTGTCGAAATTTCCATGCCAGCAATCGGGCGTTCTTCTGCTGGTAGCTTGGGTATCCAGTCCCTGCGCTCGTAGTAGAAGGCGGTCATGGCGCAGTCAGAGAAGAGCTGCACGAGCGCCAGCAGAAGCGCGTACACGAAACCCAGGAGCAACCCAAGCGCGACGCTGTTATTAGTCCTTGCGAGCGTGTGCACCGGCGATACGGCGGCGGACAGTGCTCCGGTCACGGCGAGGTAGAGCACGACCTGCCGCTTGTTCCCATTCGCCAGCCTCCACGCCTTGGTGCGCCACTACTAAGGGATGCCCAAACATTTCCATCCTCCCCTTTACATAGTAATGGCGCACCATGTAGAGGTGCGCCACTGCTACAAAAAATAGCTGTGGCGCACCTCTACACGGTGCGCCATTGCTATGTATAAGGCTGGGTCAAACCCATGGTCAAACTTAGTGGTGGCGCACCGCAGAGAGCGTGCGCCACTACTACATTTTTAATAGTGGCCCACCACTTTCCGGTGCGCCACTGCTAAGTAATAGTGGCGCACTGCCCTCTTGGTGCGCCACTAACACCCATCTTACGGCTAGGCTTTTTCCTAGTAGTGGGAGTTTTGGCTCCCGTGTCCAACTGAACCTGTTATCTTGACCATTGTAACGTACGCGGAGATTGATGGCCGTGTCAGAACTAAATAAGCTACACGCGCTAGCAAATGGAGAATACATGGAGGGTGTTGCATACGGTCGCTCGCAGGGCCCACCGTTGTAACGCGCTCACGACGGAAAGAAAACCATGGGCTCGCGGAACAATCTGCCGGCGGTTTCCTGGACCACGGGTCCAGGTTTTCCTGTCGGTATGACGGTGGGGGCATTGGTCCAGCCGTCGAGGACGTTCGCCTACCATATGTACCGGCAAGAAAGACATGACTGGATCCGTATTTAATGTGAAGGCTAGTGGGCCATGCAACACTATTCAATAATCTGGATACTGAGACCAATACATGAGGATATACACAGATAGGCTTCCATGTGTCGGGGGCTGGCTGGTCCATGACGTGGGAGCAGATAGACCCGGGAGCCGAAACACATTTCCGTATACTTTTTATTTCTCATCTCACTCATGCGCGCGGGCCATGAATCGGTACGACAGACCGGTAGTTTAAATTGTGTCCAGGCTGATCGATCAGGTGCGTCCGCCCGCTGCTGTTCGATCGACCGCATGGCCCTGCCAGCTTGTCGCGTTCCGTCAGGCACGTACCTACGCCACCAAATAACTGGTTCCCATATCATAGTGACGCGACCTAGCCTCCATCACATCTGATCCATTTCTTTCTCCTCGATGGAATTTAAAAGGCACCACTTCTTCTTCTTCCTTAATTCTCTCTCTTTAGCGCGCGTCCGTACGTGTTGCACGTACGCGTGTGGTTGGATGTGGATCAATAATCAACATGCATGGACCTCCTGCTTACTCTCATGATCTCTAGCTAGTAGTATATGTGTGTGTATCTGTATACACGTACGGCATGCATATGGTGCGGTGCGTTCCACTCTTAATTTGCGCGCCTAAAGTATCTCCCGCGTCTCCTCGTTAATTCTCATCCATGTGCAAGTGTATGCAACCACATCTCAGCTGCAACATCTCCTGCCACTAAAAATCCCAAATATTTTTTTGAACAAGAAATCCCAATTTACTATCCTCATTTCAGTCGACCCCAAGTTTTCCGAGTCTTAGGCTTTTGGCAGGCACGCTCCAGCGGGGCCACCTAAACGGATCGGACCGTCCGTCCCATCGGCCCACCAAAGCCGTCGCCGACCACTTCCACCGCCGCAGACCATAGTCTCCGCCTCGCCGCAACCCAGCGCCTACCGCCGCACCCTATGAAAACAAATTTAGTCTGGCCTCAAGCCACGGCGTCGCCGGCACTCCATCCCCCTCCACACCAACCGGGCAGACTACTGCCGCCACCGCGACATCTCCCTTGCACACGGATGGCACCTCAACAAGGGGAGGATCCTGTGCCGCCGGGCCAGCACTCCACGCCGATATGCACCGCCGCATCCATCATCCACCACCAGTGCCGCGGCACGATCGCGCCTACTAGCGCAAGCATTTCTGGCGTGTGTTCCTACCGTGGGAGCAAAAGGCGCAGCGGGCGATCCATGATGCGCGCGAGATTTCCAGCCTAACGAGAACTATGACGTTCTCACCGCCACGGCCAACGAGGAGGGGGAAGACAACGGCTAGGACATGTAGGACGAGGCGCCCTTACTCGCGCATGTAGGACTTGTTGATCCATCGATTTGCCAAACGCTAGTCTCTTATAGGTGATTTCAAGGAACAAAACTACTCGGCGCTCGCCATGGCCTACTCGGCGCTGCTCGAGAGGAAGTGGTGGCTCGCAGCCGGCGCGGAGAGCATCGGTGTACGCGATGTTGGGCTCCATGGAGCTGTTGGTGATCGGCATGCTCAAGCTCTTCAACGACAAGGTCGTGGACGGCATGAGGAGCCTCGCCGTCGCAGCGGGGAACTATCTGAACTCGGCGATGCGGCGTCCGCCGGAACATCGAGAAGGGCCAATTGGACTACTACTGGATGATGGCGGTGCTCTGCGCCCTGCAGTGTGCTCCTCTGTTTAAAATAGCGGGTTATAGCCTATGGCCACAAAGATTTTGAAGCTACAAAGGCTATAGGAGGGCGGCTATAACGGCCCATGACCATATAGCCGATTTGCTAAATAATAGGAAAAAATTCATTATTATGGCAGCATATAATCGTATATATGATCAATAATTCACAAATACAGAACATATTAACATAGTCACACAAGAGATGCACATAACCAAAAGATAGTTCACATATAGTTATGTAAAAAAGCAGAGTTCATAGAGAGTTAAGGACATAGTTATGCCCAAATATTACAACATCATTGAGTACCAATATAGTGGTGTTTATAAACTTTTTGAACCCGTTGAGTGGGAAGATAGCCACTACTACCTCCATCCCAAGGCTTAAGGCCTACTATATTTTTTTCAGAAAGTCAAACTATGTTAAGTTTGACTAAGTTTTTATAAAAAATCATTAACATGTCAAATATAAAATTAATATTATTAGATAGATAATGAAATATATTTTCATGTGCTATCTACAAAATATCATATTTATTGATAGATTATTCTAAAGTTTTGGTCAAATTTTACAATATAAGCCTTAATCTTTGAGATGGAGGTAGTATTAGGCTAAATTAGGGCTAAATAACTATAGTCGGGCTATTAGGGGCTATTTTTATTTAGTTTTTAAAGGCTCTAGCCGCAGCCGCGGAGGTCGCGAAAGGCTGGCCTCCGAAATATAGTGGGCAGCTCTGCTCCTCGGTTCCGGCAATGAGGCAGAACAGTGGCAGCACAGCTTGCCGATGTTAAGAGCCAGAATAGATACGCACAAACACTCTAGTGGTACCTATTCCAATGATTTATCTGGGCGTCGTATCCTATGAATCTGGCCCTCGCGTGTATCCCTGCATCCCTGCGATCTCAGCCGAAGGATCAAAATCTTGTGCCTAACGTCGACCTGAAAGAAATTTTATAATTACACGCCCGCCTCCGGATTGAACCAACGCCTAATATTGCAAACAAACCCCTAACCCCGTAACCTCTGAAACCCCACCTGCCCTTCCGGTGCATCTAGGGCTCATAGTTTTCCCCTGCTGCCGACCATGGCGGAGAAGACCACGGCCGCCATCCTCCTCAAGTTCTTCCGCGTGCACGACTTCTAGGCCGTCGCATCCTTCTTCATGCTCTGCAAGAACCTCCGCTGGCGCCTCCTTCAACATGGTCTGCAAGAGCTCGGCTTCACCGCCAGCGACGGCGAGCTGCTGCCAGAGGATCCGCTGAAGGGTGCCACCCACATGGAAGGCAGCAAAATGAGGTTTATCCCGTGGAGGGTGCGCGCCATGGAGGGGAATGTCGCGGACCTCGACTTCAGACCCGGCGGCATCCGGGCGGTGCTGCAGGTCAGCAGGTGACGACTTGAGACTACATACCAAATTGCCTCTGCATATGAGACTGCATACCAAATTGCCGTCTCCAAATACATGTCCTCAGGCGACTGACATCTGATGATAACCTCTGTTGGAGCTAGAGAGCAGCAGATAGCAGTGAAGTGGAGTCAATTGTTATTGGTTAGTGAATTAGTGAAGCGTTGATGGCTTAAAGTTTTTCTTCAGTTTGTGGTAGTGGACAGAGCTTCAGTTAGGTACTTTGCAAGTAGTAGTACCAGCCAATCGATCAGCTCGATCGCTCATACCAGGCCCAAGCAATGCTTGATCAGTAGAGTTAATTAAGCTGGTGCCGCTGTACTAATACTATTTCAATTGAGGATATATGTATGGTTATGCATTGTGTATCGATCTAGCAAAAGGTAAGTCTGAATGAAGTAGCCCAATCAATATGAAAATCAAAATAATTGCAAAAGCCGTGAATGGGTTGTAGCAATTTGTATTGAAAAAGATGTTAATTCTAGTTAGTAGCCAGCCACTTGGCTGATGTGATCTGAATGTAGTAGTGGTAGTGGTGGTGTGATTCTAGGCAAGTCTGAACTGCAAGAATTGGGCATGTTCAGTATGTACAAGCCAAGCCATAAGCAACGTATAAATAAAGCACACAACAAGAGCTTTTGTCTTGTAAAAAATTGGTCACATTATGAACCATGGACAAAAGTGTGTGTTATGTCCCCAGTTAACACCGTTACTTCTTAAAATGCTTTGTGCCATACTAACCCATCTTCTGCGGGTGTGGACAGTGCCAAAACCAGCGATAATATGTAGTTGTCGAGGTACTGAGGAATTGAAAGGCCCAGGAACAGTGAGAGCCCAAGGATGATCTTTGTTCTGAAGCTATTGAGGTTGCATGGCTGAAGGAAACCAAGCTCAGCAGAACCTCTTAACAGATTATGCTAGTTGAGTTCTGGAAGATTGTTCGACGCCGAGGAAGCAGAAGCAATGGATTGCTGGATGGTTTACAACAGATTGTTGGATGGTTTACAAATTACAACTTGGTCTGGCTTGGTAAATAGCTCAGTGATTCTTGAGTCTGAATGTCTGATTGCTTCTGCGGTGTCATCAATCCAGAAAAGGACCTCGATAGCTCTATATAATGTACCATTTAGATAGAAATTAGCTTATGTGATGTACTTCCTGAGAGTCATCGAATTATATTAGAAACATGGACGTGTGTGATGTATGCTGCTGTAGCTTATTGTAAACACATTCGTTCTGTTCATAAATAAAGTTCACCTTTTAAATTATGAGAAGGTCTGGACACAGCTATGTTTTGTTTTCGGTTCAGTATGTTAGCCTGCTCCTGCTATCTATCAAGCTAGTATGACGAAAGCTTCTGATAATTGAATGACACCACCGAGGAGGAACAATCTGACTTAAGAATCTTGCACAAGCCAGAGCCAGTTGAAAACAATCAGCCATGACATTGCCTCCGCTTGCTCAGCTAGCAGAGGCGTTACTCATCATAATCTGCAGTTGATTTGGTACACGGATTCAGTTAAATCTCACACATGCAGGAGCAATTTGGGCCGAGTTGAAATGAAGTCAGATTAGTACTACTCATGTTTCTTGCTGTTGTACTGGTCTCCTGGAAAAGGTCGGCGACTCACTTAATGGCCTGAACTCGATCGGCGCTGGAGCGGACTACCTGCAACAGCGATGGGACACCGCTGGGCCTGAAGTCCAGCTCGGTGCTCTGTCGCTCCATGGTGCACACACCACCGGATACACCTCCCCTTGCCGCCTTCCCTATCGGTGGCTCCCCTCAACGCGTCTTCCGGCGGCAGCTTGCCGTCGACGGCGGCGCTGAGGGCTCGAATTGCTGCGCAAACGGAGGGTCTTGCCGAGCATGTCAAAGGCGGCGCCGGCCTTTTTCATCTCGTGCGCGGGGATCTAGGGAGGACGACATCTTCTTTCCCTCGAAGTTCCGGCCGCGCGACAACTTCTCCGTCTCTATCTGCCGGTCGCGGCCATGGTGATGGAGAGCTGCAACTACACAATGGATCGTGGGGTTCGGACGTATGGTGTTGTGGACAGGGGTGCCTATGCAAATTTGCATGCTAATTAGGGAGGCAGCGGGCGTTTTCCCGAAAAAGTACAACCTGAGCATCTATAAACTCTACGATTTTGATCAACCGGTCATTAGCAGTTTGGATGCACGGATACACGAAAGGGCCGGATTCATAAGACAATAATATACATCTTCAGTAGCAGCAACGTGGTACAAGGGGAGGCTGGCAGGGCTGCAGAGAATATCTTATACATTTAACCTGATACAACTTTTATTTTAAAGCTCAAACCTCATACAACTATCAGTCACCATGATATTTCTTTTTTGCATTAATGAACCCTCTACCATTAGCAATATCATGTTTGTCTTCCCCTGAAAGAATTAGAGCTTCAATGTGGATAGATCAAATCAAACAAAGAAACCTTTTATTCCTGAGCCCTCAAGCAAGCAGGAAATACATGAACTCATGAGTTTCATGCTTATTTTATCTCTATCTAATAATTAAAAACCCACCCTCTCTACCATACCAAGTATAAATAGTCCACATAACAAATAAAAAAGAGAAAATAATGTTGAATGGCCTAGAAAGTCCGACTTCCCTATAGATGTCACCCCTCGCTCGTGACAGATGACCTCCGGCAATGCGGCGGCGCTTTATGACATTACACTCTGCACGGCGATTCCAACGTCCAGATCGGCCCTAGGTACCAACAGAAAATATCATTAGGTGCCAGTACTTCAAAGTCACTGCTTAATAATATCTCCCATATGTCATCCAAGGTTCTGTTCTCTTTAGTGAACCCAGTTGCACGTGCTTCCTCATATGATTTGTAACCTTTCCAAAGAGCAATCTGAAAGCAAAAGGCAGTTACTCAACTGACATGATAGTGCCGAAGTACATATATATGATGACTAATTAAGTTTTGTGCTTGTGTCGGATCAGCAAATTCACCATAAACGCAGATGACTCTAGTTCTGAACCAAGTAGTGAAAAATCCGTGTGAAATAGTTCACTACTTTTGATCACTGATTTGTGTATTTCAAACACAGTCATCAGGTAAGACACAAGTATGACAGGCTAAATTTAGCAGAGTCGGTACTTAGCCTGAGAGCCCCATCTGTTAACTCTGATTTGTTTGAAGCTCTTTGAACGCTTCCGGGACCCCTCACGATATACTATAGCATAAACACGAACGTCCTCATGAGTCATGACTGGTTGCTGCGATCGCGTTATTTGCTTTCTTTTATGTGGTCTGTTCGTCGAGCGCCTGGTAGCTGCCGAAGCACCTTCCGCATATGGTGCACACGATCGACGAGCCTGCAGTAAGTCCCTGCCGCCGGCACCGTCGCACCGACCTGTTCAGCTGTTCTGCTTCGCCGTGCACTATCTCATCGCAGTTGCTGACCAGAGATCAAGGGGCGGTGGCCGGCTGAGGATAATCCGCGTGGTGGTCGTGCGGCAGCGCAGCCTCCTCGAGCAGCCCGACGTTGTCCTGGATGAGGATGATCCACGCTGTGGTCCTGCGGCGGCGGCCCGGCCTCCTCGAGCAACCCGATGTCTTTCTCGTGCTCGTCTTCGACGTAGGACTCGCAGCACTCGTTAAGGCTCGCGATGGCGACTCACCAGCTTGGTGTTTCATCGATCTTGGGAAAGCGAGGCGGCGAAGGGAATCGATCAAGGGTCAGCAGAGTTTATCTATTGGCGAGCTGTGGCGCGGTTTGAAGCTACACACGTATATGCGATACAATGATATGGTAGGAACATTTGAAGACACGCTTGAATTTATTACTCGTAGGAGCCGGACTCTGCATTGAGGACACGCTCGACGTGATTACTCGATTCGGGCCGGACTCTCCATTGCATTGAGGACATGTTCCTATTGGATTGGAGCCGGACACTATCTCCTGGCCCTGGATTTTTCCGATCGCTGGGCACGCGTGGCTGTTTTTTCTGGTCGCTAGGTCTTGCCTTTTTTCTCGATCGCTAGGCGCGCGGGAGTCCCGGGTGCGACGTACCACGGTCCTATCGCCAGATAATGGTAAAGAAGAAGATTAATTTCGTACTCTAAATCTGAATATCTAAAATTCTTATCTCATGCAAAGCAAAATCTAATTGGTTTTAATCTGATATCCGGTAAATATTAGGTTATTCATTTGTTAGCTCAAGTTTTTGTTATTTGGTCTTAAATATGATATCTAAACACATATTAAGGACAATGGAGCAGGAGGATTAGTATTTCACCTGATGGCTGAGCCTAAAATGACAGGCATGTGACCATGACTAGTGCACGCAAGAGAAGGACCTGCAGCGAGCCATTACGTGCTTATTACATGTTTCATATCTTATCTTGTGCTTATTTCTGCTACATGTTGTTATCTGATCTCTATATTGCATAATACATGTTTGAATAGTTGATTGTTGTAACTATGTTTGCAATATTACCAGAATGCAGTTGTAATTAAGCAGTCATCATTAGAAGATAGGCGCCAAAAAAGGGTCTATAGCGAGCATGTGCAACATTATAATGCAAGTCTATGCTTAGTACAAGTTCCATACATTATCTTGTGCTTATTTCTGCAACTTGTTATTATCTTATATCTACATTGCATAATACATGTTTGAATAGATCTGTTGTAACTATGTTTGCAATATTATTAGAATATGCAGTTGTAATGAAGCAGTCCTTAGTAGAAGATAGAGGGTAAAACAGGTTCCGTAGTGAGCCTATGCAACGATATAATGTAAGTCTGTGCTTAATACATATCGACAATGCTCAATACATGTTTGCGTAGTTCATCGTTTAACTCTTTTTGCAATACATATCAGAATGCAGTTGTAATGAAGCAATCTTCATCAGAAGAGAAGCTCCCAAAAAGTTCTGACCTTTCTTCTTATGCATCCTCCCATAGCGGTCAACCTAGACCATTTCTTTCATCAAATAGTAAATATCTCAAGGTTGTACTGTATGAAAGACATGGTGTTACTGCTCTAAGATCTGTAGCTCATATGTTGAAAAAGAGTACACAAGATTCAATCAAGGCGATCGCCAAATATCTGCGTGTTATTGATGATGCTAATAGAAGCTCTCCATGATTATATGTAATTTTTTTATTTGGCACATTAATTGTCTTGTAATTTTTCTAATTATTTTATTTTGGACACAATGCTACAATATGTATGTAATTGGGCATATCATTGATACCAGCTTTTAACTTTAATTGGCTGCAGGCCCATGAAATTTAATGGGCCTTCTCATATGCCTAACTGGACCGACCCAGAATGCAAGTTGACTAGTCAAACGACCAGTGCCCTAGCACTTACTTAATGGGCCGGCCCGCTTACTGTAAGTGGGGCCCACTTTTATTTTGAGGGCCGACCCACTTACTTATTGGGCCGGCCCACTTGATTTAAGGTGGACTCCACTTACAAACTGGGCCGGCCTAATAACAGGAAAGTGGGACACACATGCTTATTGGGCCAGCCCACTTGCTTTAAGGTGGACCCCACTTACTAATTGGACCGGCCCAATAACAGGAAAGTGGAACCCACATGCTTATTGGGCCGGCCCGTTTATCCTATTAACCGGTCAAACAAAACCTTCGGCCTGGCCCACATACTTATTGGGCCGGCCCGTTTGTATGTTGACCGGTCAAACAAAGACATTTGGCCCGGCCCACATGCTTATTGGGCCGGCCCGTTGCATGTTAACCGATCAAACAAAGACATTCAGCCCAATCCACATGACTATTGGGCCGGCCCATTTAATTGTTGACCGGTCAAACGAAGATATCCGGTCTAGCCCACTTGATTAGTGGGCCGGCCCACTCGTCCTTTTGACTTGTCAAACGAAGGCATTCAGCCCGACCCACATGCTTAGTGGGCCAGCCCATTGAAGTTTTTACCAGTCAACCTTGAGGTTAGGCCCGATCCACATACCTACTAGCCCAACCCAGTTATATAGTTGACCGGTCCAACTATGTAAGCTGGCCTAGCCCGCAAACTAAATGAGCTGGCCTGCTTAAGACGTGGCAGGTCTTGTATGGCCCTACCATCTACCACGGGGTTTCGGCCGATTAACGACGTTCACTGACGTCATCATCAGTCAACGGCCTCCCAAAACCTTTTCTGCAACGGTCCGATTTTCCGTGGCCAAAGGCACCCAAACGTGACAAACTGAAAATTCTGTGGTAGGCCTTTACATGACGCATTATTGACCACAAAACCCATAGGCCCATAGGTGACGAAAAAGGGGCCAAACGCGACGAAAATTTGACGTTGAGGATCAGAATTGTATTACGGTCAGCTCGATTCACATGCTAGGTTCAGGCCTGATGCTAGGTTATGCTAATATGTTGATTCCTACGAAAACTTCACTTTTGTTATTGTAAACAACAACTTTCGATATACATGTTCTCAACAGTAGCACCTGTGCATTTATCAGATGTTAGGACCTTTATATGGTGAATGGTCTTGGCCTGTCAGATTATTATTGGTCACACCCATCTGCCTTTTTTGCCTGTAATTTCGAAAAGAAAAGGAAAAATATAATGGATGTTTTTTTATACCCTCCATATCCTTAAGTTGTTGAATACCTCAGTTAGTGTTGAACGAATTAGCATTTTTTTTCTTCTCACAACTGTTAGAGTTCTCATTTCGAGTTTGCAATTAGGGCTCCTTCGATGGATGTGACCTTTGCACCTTACTTCTACTTATGTTTCGTAACAGCAACAACTAAGTCTGTCTTAGGTTGCCATCAAGGTAATTATTTTACTAAGCGAACCTACCTGCGAACTGCACATACATGTCATACCCATTTTCCTATGTTGCAGATTTGGTAATGTATGTGTTCTCCTCAACTGCGCCTTCGCCTCCTCTACATTGTGACCACACCGCGCAGCCCTGTCCCACCCGAATATACACCTCTCTTCCTCTAGCGTTGCGAGCCGATGGTCGACCAAGCCGACTCTCGGGAGCCTGTAGTAGCATGTACCGCTTGAGCTGCAGGAGGCCACCAGCCCTCGCCGTGTACAACAACGTTCGACGTGATGTCCGCCGCCTCTAGGGTCGCCTACCTCGACCGCCACCTCCAACAGGTCCCTGTCCCGACCCACCTCTCCCTCTTCCACGTACACACACGACTCAATTTTGACCTTGCTTGCTCCGGGGATGAGCCCTACGAACTCCGAAAATTGGATTGGGGTTCGCTCTCAGAGCAAAAACTTTGGCGTTTTTACATGTGTTTCTCTTTGTTCCTGCTCCATGTGCAGTGTGCACCTACGCATCGTCCATTGATGAAAGGGAAGATGGGTTTTGTTGGGTCAATTTTGATTTGGGTTGTTTGGATAGGGGAGTTTTGGAGGGCATATTTTTGTTTCTCCATAGTTGTGACTATTGCAAAAAAAATCTTAAATATTAGGTTCCCCATTTACTAATACGTCTAAGACTTGATAATAGTTTTTTTCCATGGGACTAGTGAACTAATGTTGTACAAGTGAATCTGTGATGTTTCTTTGGTCTCCTACCTTTGGCCAATTGACGCCTTCAAATGTTTGTTTATTTATACAGGTATACATGTACCTGGTGCCTATTATTTCCCTTGATAGTGAGTGAAGTACATACATGGTGTCATGTAGCTAAATAGATGCATTTATCTATGGAAGACAAGGGAAATTTTTTCTTGATTGATAGGGGCAGGCAAAAAGCTATTTTTCTTTAAATGAAGGCAAAAGCTTTGCCTCATCCATTAATTAAGAAGGTGTCTGGTTTTTAGGAGAAAACCGGGTGTAAACCTACAACAACCGGCCAAACCCACACCAACTAACACACCCACATAGACCACAAGACAACACTAACAAGCACTCAAACACGACACTCGAACGCCACGCCAAAAAGACAGGCCACGACATTGAGAGGCACCCGTCAACCAACTGCAGATCGAGGATAGGCAACAACCAACGTGACGAGGAAGTCGCAAACCTGTCTGGCGACAATAGCTCCAGCCACAGTTGGCAACATGATGAGGACATCCCATCTCTTGATACAACCGCTGTACCTACAGCGACACAAATACAAGGACCAATCACTCGAGCTCGTGCCAAACAACTGAACTATCAGGTACTTTCGTTTCTTGGAACTATTCCTCACATACACGAGAATATGATGCTGCCTAAATCAGATATGTTTGTTACTCTTAGGAATGATGGACCAGCATGGATGAGGAGGACAAGCATTGGAGCATGATCACACATGGAGGAGATGGCAGCAAGCACTTGAGGATTGAAGATGATGCCACAAGTGGAGATTTCAGGACTTTGAAGCCACCATAAGAAGAGATGAAGACATGGACGAAATATAGAGTTCTCCACTTCATAATTTCGTCCATAGCATAATATGGTGCTGCGTCACCTTTAGTTTTGGGCCAGGCCCATGTCATTTTCGCAGGAATTAAGTCAGCCACTTTTTAGAGTCCGTATTGAAGGGGGAAAGGCCTTCTAGGGTTTGGTTCGGCCACCACATGTATGGCTGGCCGAAACCCCACCTTTTCCTCCTTTAAATACCCCCATAGCCGTCACGTTTAGACTCGGATTTTGATTAGATTAAAAGTTAGCCATCGCCGCAACTCTCGTGTACTTCTTTTGAGGCCAACGCCCAGAACAAGACCGACTATTCGGAATCCCACCTTTTCAATAAAGCTTTCATCTATATTCGCAATATTCTGATTGCATCATTAGTTCTTACTTGTTCTCGATTTCAGGTAGGAATTAAGACCCTCGCTGGTCAGGCTGATCGTGCATCCGCAAGATCAGTAACTCCCGGAGATTGTCCTAGCGATTGCATTGGCGCACAAGCTTTGCACGTGTAGTCGGATCGTCAAGCACGAACTCCACCAACAAATCGACGCTATCATACTCTCATCGAAAGATCGGCCACCTTTGCCATATCAAGTGGTATCAGATTTCAGGTTGCTCGGTGAGATTTTATAGTTTTCCTAGTGTAGATTGCATCTGCCATCATACCCATAAACCACGAAAAAGCCAAAAATACTGTTAGGGTTTTTAGATCATATCGTCCCATAAACCCCCTGCCACGCCTTGCATTGTCTTTTCAGTTTTGCATAGTTGAATTTGTGTCCGCATCTTCGTGTCGAGTTGCTGGTCTTAGCGTCTAGTTCCTTAGAGTTTCGAGTTCTGGTCATATTAGTCACGCCGCCGCCGCCCACTCGCACCATACGCAGATCACCGCCATATACACCCACCATATACTTCCGCCACCGCCAGATACACCCACCATATACTTCCGCCACTGCCATATACACCCTACCATATACTTCCGCCATTGCCATATACACCCTGCCACATACATCCGTATCCACCATATACCCTGTGTCCTACCGCGACAAGGATTCGTGTTGTTTCTCTGCCGCGACAGAGCCCGTGTAGAATTAGGTTTTATTGTTTTTCCTACTCAGCTGTTACCTTCTAATATCATCTTGCGCTGCAGAAAAATTTCCGTGAGATAAGTTTCGGCCGCCAGTAAAGAATTGGAAGGAGAGCAAAAAAAAAAAAAAAAAAAAAAAAAAGAGTCTGGAAACGCTTCCGAAAAAATTTTCTGGCTCCATTGGTTTTTCACTTTGGCGATCACTTTTCGCCACTGGCCGTTATAGCGACATTTTTTTTGCGCCTGCACGCTTTCCGGATCCATACTACATACAATGGTTTGAGAGCTCTCGGAAGCTCAAGGTAACAAGAACTACACGTGTGCATTTTACCATTGGTACATATTCTGATTTTGTGGATTGTGATGTTGTACCTATGCAAGCTTGTTCTTTGTTACTTGGTAGACCTTGGCAATTTGATAGAGAATCTGTTCATAATGGTAAAACTAATCGAGTATTCTCTTATGCATGATGGAAAGAAAATTGGTCTCAAACCTATGACTCCTGAACAAATACTAAAAGATGATCTTGCTAGAGCTAGTAGAGTAAAAAACGAGGAGAAACTTAAGAGTGAGAATCAGATTGTTGCTGCAGATTTTGTTCCACCTAAGACTAATACTAAATCTGATTCGAACCATGCTACTGAAATTCGTTTGAAAAATCCTTGTTTGCTTGCTAGCAAATCTGATATTGCTGAACTTGATGTGAACACTACTCAATGCTATGCTATCATTTGCAAAGAAGTTCTGTTTTCATTTGAGGATATGCCTCCTTCTTTTCCACCTGCGGTTGCTAACCTTTTGCAGGAATTCATTGATGTGTTCCCACAAGATGTTCCCCCTGGACTACCACCTATCCGTGGCATAGAACACCAGATTGACTTGATTCCGGGAGCGTCGCTGCCCAACCGTGCACCATACCGTACCAATCCTGAAGAGACGAAAGAGATTCAGCGACAAATTCAGGTTCTCCAAGATAAAGGTTACATTCGTGAGTCTCTTAGCCCATGTGCTTGTTCCTATTATCTTGGTACCTAAGAAGGATGGTTCTTCACGCATGTGTACTGATTGTAGAACTATTAATAATATTACCATTCGATACCGTCATCCAATACCTCGTTTAGATGATATGCTTGATGAATTGAGTGGTTCTGTTATGTTCTCTAAAGTTGATTTGCGTAGTGGTTACCACCAGATTCGTATGAAATTAGGAGATGAATGGAAAACAGCGTTTAAAACTAAGTTCGGCTTATATGAGTGGTTAGTAATGCCCTTTGGTTTAACTAATGCACCTAGTACTTTCATGAGACTCGATGAACGAAGTTTTACGTGCTTTTATTGGACGTTTTGTGGTGGTATACTTTGATGATATTCTGATTTATAGCAAATCTTTGGAGGAACATTTGGATCATTTACGTGCTGTTTTCAATGCTTTACGTGATGCACGTTTGTATGGTAATCTTGAGAAGTGCACCTTTTGCACCAATCGAGTTGCGTTTCTTGGCTATGTTGTTACTGCGCAGGGAATTGAAGTTGATCCAGCCAAGATTGAGGCAATTGAGAGTTGGCCGCAGCCCAAGACGGTCACGCAAGTGAGGAGTTTTCTTGGCCTCGCTGGTTTCTATAGGCGCTTTGTCAAAGACTTTGGATCCATTGCTGCGCCACTGAATTGAGCTTACAAAGAAGGATGTGCCCTTTGTGTGGGGCGATGCACAACAAGAAGCCTTCATGATACTCGAAAGATAAGTTAACACATGCTCCGTTACTCCAACTTCCTGATTTCAATAAGACTTTTGAGCTTGAATGTGATGCTAGTGGAATTGGTTTGGGAGGTGTGTTGTTACAAGAAGGCAAACCTGTTGCATATTTTAGTGAAAAATTGAGTGGGCCTAGTCTGAACTATTCTACTTATGATAAAGAATTATATGCGCTGGTTCGGACATTAGAAACTTGGCAACATTATTTATGGCCTAAAGAATTTGTTATACATTCCGATCATGAATCTTTGAAGCATATTCGTAGTCAAGCTAAGTTGAATCGCCGCCATGCAAAGTGGGTTGAGTTTATTGAGTCTTTTCCTTATGTTATCAAACACAAAAAGGGTAAAGATAATGTTATTGCTGATGCTTTGTCGCGCCGTTATACTATGCTATCTCAACTTGACTTCAAGATTTTTGGATTAGAAACAATAAAGGAACAATACTTGAATGATGCTGATTTTAAAGATGTGTTGCTGAATTGTAAAGATGGTAGAACATGGAACAAATTCGTCCTCAATGATGGATTTGTGTTCCGTGCTAACAAGCTATGCATCCCAGATGGTTCCGTTCGTCTTTTGTTGTTGCGGGAGGCGCATGGAGGAGGATTGATGGGACACTTTGGTGTGAAGAAGACGGAGGATGTACTTGCTGCACACTTCTTTTGGCCACGTATGCGTCGAGATGTTGAGAGATTTGTGGCGCGCTGCACTACATGTCAAAAAGCTAAGTCTCGACTTAATCCACATGGTTTATATATGCCTCTTCCTGTTCCTAGTGTACCTTGGGAGGATATTTCTATGGATTTCGTTTTGGGTTTGCCTCGTACACAAAAGGGGAGGGATAGTATCTTTGTTGTTGTGGATCGGTTTTCTAAGATGGCACACTTTATTCCATGTCACAAAACTGATGATGCTACACATGTTGCTGATTTGTTCTTTCGCGAAATTGTGCGTTTACATGGTGTGCCAAATACTATTGTTTCTAATCGTGATACTAAGTTTCTTAGCCACTTTTGGAGATGTTTATGGGCTAAGTTGGGGACTAAATTGCTGTTTAGTACTACATGTCATCCCCAAACTGATGGACAAACTGAAGTAGTAAATAGAACTTTGTCTACTATGTCTGCGGGCTGTTTTGAAGAAGAACTTAAAATTGTGGGAAGAATGTTTACCTCATGTTGAATTTGCTTACAATCGCTCGCTGCATTCTACCACTAAGATGTGCCCATTTGAGATTGTTTATGGTTTTGTACCACGTGCACCTATTGATTTGTTGCCTTTACCATCTTCTGTGCAAAATAATTTGGATGCTACAAACCGTGCTGAATTGATACTAAAATTGCATGAGACTACTAAAGACAACATAGCACGCATGAATACTAAGTATAAAATTGCTGGGGATAGAGGAAGAAAGCATGTTGTGTTTGATGTTGGTGATCTTGTTTGGTTGCATTTGCGCAAAGATCGTTTTCCTGAATTGCGCAAGTCTAAACTAATGCCTCGCGCTGCTGGTCCTTTTAAGGTGTTAGAGAAAATAAATGATAATGCATATAAACTTGAGCTTCCTGCAGAATTGGGTCCGGTTAGTCCTACATTTAACATTGCAGATTTGAAGCCTTACTTTGGTGAAGAAGAGGAGTTTTCGTCGAGGACGACTTCAATTCAAGAAGGGGGGCATGATGAGGACATCCCATCTCTTGATACAACCGCTGTACCTACAGCGACACAAATACAAGGACCAATCACTCGAGCTCGTGCCAAACAACTGAACTATCAGGTACTTTCGTTTCTTGGAACTATTCCTCACATACACGAGAATATGATGCTGCCTAAATCAGATATGTTTGTTACTCTTAGGAATGATGGACCAAGCATGGATGAGGAGGACAAGCATTGGAGCATGATCACACATGGAGGAGATGGCAGCAAGCACTTGAGGATTGAAGATGATGCCACAAGTGGAGATTTCAGGACTTTGAAGCCACCATAAGAAGAGATGAAGACATGGACGAAATATAGAGTTCTCCACTTCATAATTTCTTCCATAGCATAATATGGTGCTGCGTCACCTTTAGTTTTGGGCCAGGCCCATGTCATTTTCGCAGGAATTAAGTCAGCCACTTTTTAGAGTCCGTATTGAAGGGGGAAAGGCCTTCTAGGGTTTGGTTCGGCCACCACATGTATGGCTGGCCGAAACCCCACCTTTTCCTCCTTTAAATACCCCCATAGCCGTCACGTTTAGACTCGGATTTTGATTAGATTAAAAGTTAGCCATCGCTGCAACTCTCGTGTACTTCTTTTGAGGCCAACGCCCGAACAAGACCGACTATTCGGAATCCCACCTTTTCAATAAAGCTTTCATCTATATTCGCAATATTCTGATTGCATCATTAGTTCTTACTTGTTCTCGATTTCAGGTAGGAATTAAGACCCTCGTCTGGTCGGGCTGATCGTGCATCCGCAAGATCAGTAACTCCCGGAGATTGTCCTAGCGATTGCATTGGCGCACAAGCTTTGCACGTGTAGTCGGATCGTCAAGCACGAACTCCACCAACAAATCGACGCTATCATACTCTCATCGAAAGATCGGCCACCTTTGCCATATCACAACAGCCTAGACTTAGCGACAAGCTATGATTAATACCTAACGCGCCAATTGACTTTTCCCCTCTTCTACCTGTAAACTCCTTTGAAGCTTCTTTCTGTGAGCTTTCTTGAGCAAATAAAGCCTGAGGTCTTCTTGGTATTATGCAGCCTCAGCCTTTGTTTGTATTCTTTAGTAATACATCAACTTCTCAGAAATATGTAATTAGTATTGCTCACTTGCAAGAAATCTTGAAAAGTTAAAGCCTAAGCTTTTCTATGTAGTAACAGAGTATATTGTATACTGTCTTATTGCTATGGTTGATTCTTTTTGGTCTATAAGTAGATGTAATTAACTTGAGTTCACCTTTTTTTTGTTGCTTTTGGCATGTGTTTTGTTGATTGCTTATGATGTTCTAATTGCAACGAGCTAGAAACAAAATCGGGTACATGGCTAAAACAACAGCAACACAAAAATTGAACAATATCTGCAGTAATAGTAAGAGATGATAGTTGATCCATTATAAACCATGCTTCAAGGTAAACACGGAAGCTATTGTAGCTGAATGTGCCGTGTACCTCACACATGAGCTTGTTATTGACACATTAACATTGCAGATCTGAAACAGGGGCTGACAAATAATATTGGTGTAAATGCAGTCATCCTTAGCCTTTCATTTCTTTGTAATTTTCGTATAACATCATGTCTCACAGCTTAAATCATTGTACGTGGCTGCCCACTTTTTGTTGCTCCATATAATTCTACCCGACCTTCAGAACTTGCAATAATAAAGAAAGATGCAGAGATTGAGGCTTTGCTTCCATTTTTTTCAAAAATAATTCTACCTAACATTCTACTTGCGAAGAAGGTAAAAATGTAAGCCTAGGATAGAGGATGTTATTTAAATTAGATTGACTATTTACTATTTTGTTGATGTATATAGGAATGATCATTTATTAGATTGAGTAAGTCTATACTCTGCAAAATAGAAAAAAACGGACACAAAATATAAAAGTTCCACTTGTGTTTCAATTATTACTTTATATTAGAGAAATGTCAAAAACCTCACTAATTTTAAAATAGAGAGTGGACGATAGATATGACACTAGTAGGTACCGTTGCCTTTAAATTCGTTGTGTTCTTGTTGGTCCCTTTTGTACGTGATGGAGTTAAAACGGTCACATGGAGACTGACGGCCGGATGTACGCTGCCGCCGTGCTTGCTTGACATGGAAAACTGCGGCCGGTACTATTCCGGCAGTAGCATTGAAGCCATGTGCGCCATTGATGTTTTGACGCTGGGTGCAGTCATGAGGATGGGGTGTTCCATTTGGTTTTCCCATCTACTCCTAGTACTGGCGATGTTCTACCATTTCCTCCTATATATACAAGCATGAATCAATTCAGCAACGATACAAGTAGTGGTGAGCGATGGCGACCATGTGCATGGGGCTAACAGCACTCGCGTCCGCCATGGTCTCCTTCCCGAACAAGAGCGGCACGGGCTCGGGCAGACCTACGCCGCTCGGCTGGACCTGCTGTCCTACAAATCCTCGGTATGCATATAGATGTCGTAGCTGGTTCATGCAAATGTTTCCAAGTAGTAGTAAATTCAATGCGAGTTCGACGCACTCCATGTCTCCATCTCTCGATCGTTTAAGCTTATGATTCACATAACTCTTCATGCATGCCTACCAAGCTAGTCCTAGGTCTAACATAACCCCTATTTTTCTGCCCCATTAAACGCGAGTAGAGAGCCCTATTACTGCATCTAATTTTAAACTAGACTGATTTGTTAAGAAAAGGAGTATAACTAAGTTAATCGCTTTTGATTACCAAGCGAGCCGCTTTGCAACCCCTACCTAGGAGCACTAACTTTGGCGCGGCCAGTTTGACCAGGCGATGGACCCCGGCCTCAACTACGCCGGTGGAGGCTCCGTCCAGAAGCATCGACATGGAGATGCAATGCCCGTCGGTGCCGCGGGAGCAGGTGGAGGTCGTCCGGTCGCTCAACGGTTGGGTGGCGGACAACATGCTCCCGCTGCTCCTCCCGGTGGAGTCCTCGTGGCAGCCGCACGACTTCCTGCCGTTCTCCGCCGCCGCGTCCGGCGCGACGACGGAGGACGAGGCTCTGTTCGCCTTCACGGATGGCGTGGCCAAGCTGCGCGCGGGAGCCACCGGCGTTCCTGACGATGTCCTGGTGTGCCTGGTGGGCAACATGGTGACGGAAGAGGCGCTGCCGTCGTACCAGAGCATGGGAAACCGCACGGAGGGCATCGCGGACGACACCGGCGCCAGCAGCCTCCCCTGGGCGCAGTGGATGCGGGGCTGGACCGCAGAGGAGAACCGCCATGGTGACCTCCTCAACCGCTACCTCTACCTCTCCGGCCGCGTCGACATGCGCCAGATCGAGACCACCATCCATCACCTACTCCGCAACGGCATGGTACGTACTACTCTATTATTGGTACAAGTAAGTACGTGCACCGTGCCCTATATATCCATTTAATCAATGATTCTGCCGTTCTGTCGTCAAGGAAATGCTAGTGCCCAAGAGCCCCTACCACAGCGTCATCTACGGCGCGTTCCAGGAGCGCGCCACCTTCATCTCCCACGTGCACACGGCGAAGCTCGCCGGGCAGCACGGCGACCAGGCCCTCGCCAAGATCTGCGGCGTCATCGCAGCCGACGAGAAGCGGCACGAGGCGGGCTACACCAGGGTATGCGCCAAGCTCTTCGAGGTGGACCCCAACGGCATGGTGCGGGCTCTGGCGTACGTCATGCGCGGCAAGGTCACCATGCCAGGCCTTCTCATGTCCGATGGCCGCGACTGCACCGAGACTCTGTTCGAGCGGTTCTCCGCCGTGGCGCAGCGCGCCGGCGTCTACACGGCGAAGGACTACGGCGACCTGGTGGAGCACTTCCTGCGCAGGTGGCGGGTGGCGGACCTCGCCGGGCTGTCTGGCGACGGCCGCCACGCGCAGGAGTACGTGTGCAGGCTGCCGCCCAAGATCCGGAGGATGGAGGAGCTGGCCCACCAGAGGGCGGCCCGTAGCAAGCGCAGGCCGGCCAGCTTCAGCTGGATCTTCGACAGTTACGTCATGGTAGGCTGAGACGTGAGACATGGGCTTCTGTTGCCCTGGGCTCCTGAATAATAAGCTATAGTACTCTACCTTTAATTACGTGTTCCTTGTTTTCCCTCAAAAAAAAAAAAAACGTGTTCCTTGTTTGAGTGAATAATGTGGTCTCACAAAAGAAGAGAATGGACTGTTTATCCAGCTATTCAATCGACTTTTGATCATCATCTGGCTTACTGATTGTTCTCATGGCTAGTTCTTCACCAGGTCATAAAAAAATTATGGCACAACAAAATTCAGCAACATCATTTTCTTTATTTTGATAATGATCGTGTTATTATTTAAAAAAAAGTTTAAGCACGACACCTGGCCTCTACATAGATGAGATGCACGCGGGTGAACCAATCCACAAGTTGCAACCATAAATGAAACTGAAGTTCTTAACGGATACTCATGAATGAAACTAAAAAAAGAAAAGTCTAAGACAAAGGAGGGCCAATCCGGAGAGTACGCTGTCATCCATGTTGGAAAAATATATTTTTTAACGCATCCTCCAACCGAAGTCGCAATGCTCCATAAGTTATAGAGAACCATAAACGGAGTGTAGCATGACTTGCATAATAGAAGCATTTTTATCTTTATAAATACCTTATATTTTTACATAGACAAAGAGATCAATAAATAATCGCTCCTACCCTAATAACTATCTTAAACCTAGGATCCACATAATTGAGTTAGTTGCCAAAGATATTCACAACGCTTTGTTGTGGGTATAAAGTAAAACCTATCTGGATGGCTGATCATATAGATCTAGCAAATTTACACTAGAAGAATAAGTGCTTTTATAGTTTCGTCATGTTGACAAAAGACACACGTCTTACTTTTCTGCCAATTATGTTTTGTAAGGTTATCTTTGGTAAAAAAATACCTCTCGACGAATGTACCACACAAACACCGTAGTTTTAAGTGGGATCTTCATCTTCCAAATTTTCTTATTATTATCAGCTGGTACATCAGGTAGGATTAAAACCTTGTACATAGAAACCACCGAGAATTTTCAACTGTCGATAAGATCCCATCGAAATACATCGGATCCCTGAGTTAAATTGACCAAATTCAGACGTTGTAATAAGTCAATCCTAAATGCTTGTCAAGAACCAATGGAACTTCTTCGAACGACACATTCGGTGGAGAAGTTTCCAACACTTTAGCGAGTGTAATACTCTTGTGGCACACAATATTGAACAATGTTGAAAGAGCAAGGTATCTCCATGAGTATTTTGTGTGTTTGATAACGAGCACTTGAATATGTTTCACCGTGTGCATAGTTGACTTGAAAGATTTGCAGGTGCATGGTGTCCTCATTGAACACCTCAGGATCGGAAGAATCAAGATTGTAGTTGATACGTTTTCTGGTTTTGTGTATGTGTCGCGAGACGATGTGGTTGGAGAGGAAAAGAAAAGAAACCTGGTTTAGCAAAGCTGGGCCGTCACAGGTGCTAAGTGCGGTAGTACCGCTACCGCCTTCAGCACCAGGTACACGTCAGCTTGGAATCTCGCAGCGGTACTACTGCTCCCTCACAGGACCGGTAGTACCGGTCGAGGTACCTCTGATGGTACCGTTGATGACCCACAAGTATAGGGGATCGCAACAGTCTTCGAGGGAAGTAAAACCCAATTTATTGATTCGACACAAGGGGAGTCAAAGAATATTTGTAAGCCTTAACAGACGGAGTTGTCAATTCAGTGCACCTGGAAACCGACTTGCTAGCAAGAGTTTATCGGTAGTAACGGTTTTATAGCAGTAGCAGATAGTGAAATATCGGCAGCAGTGTAACAAAGAGAGCGAGTAGTGATTATAGTAAACGAGCAGGATTAAAATACGGTAGGCACGGGGATGGATGAACGGGCGTTGCTGGATGAGAGAAACTCATGTAACAATCAAGGTAGGGCATTTGCGAGATAGTAATAAAACGGTATCCAAGTACTAATCAATCAATAGGCATGTGTTCCATATTTAGTCGTACGTGCTCGCAATGAGAAACTTGCACAACATCTGTTGTTCTACCAGCCGGTGGCGGCCGGGCCTCTAGGGAATCTCTTGGAAATTAAGGTACTCCTTTTAATAGAGCACGGAGCAAAGCATTAACACTCCGTGAACACATGTGATCCTCATATCACCGCCTTCCCCTCCGGCTGTCCCAATTTCTGTCATTTTGGGGCCTCGGGTTCCGGACAACAATACGTGTATACAACTTGCAGGTAAGATCATAAAATAATGCATATCATCATGAAAAAATAACATATTCAGATCTGAGATCATGACACTCGGGCCCTAGTGACAAGCATTAAGCATAACAAGTTGCAACAATATCATAAAAGTACCAATTACGGATACTAGACACTATGCCCTAACAATCTTATGCTATTACATGACCAATCTCATCCAATCCCTACCATCCCCTTCATCCTACGGCGGGGGAATTACTCACACATGGATGGGGGAAACATGGCTGGTCGATGGAGAGGCGTCGGTGGTGATGATGGCGATGATCTCCTCCAATTCCCCGTCCCGGCGAGTGCCGAACGGAGTTTCGGTCCCGAGACGAAGTTTCGCGATGGCGGCGGTGTTACTGGATGTCTTCGGCGATTTCGTCTAACCCCCGTGCGTTTTTAGGTCGAAACCCTTAAGTAGTCCGAGAGGGGTCACACGGGGCTGCCCGAGCGCCGCCACCATAGGCCGGCGCGGCCCGGGGCCTGCCGCGCCGCCTGGTGGGGTGGCTGCCTCGTGGCCCCCTCCTTACGGTCTTCGGCTCCGTTATTCTTCGTGAAAATAGGCCCATTGGAATTAATCCCGGGGATTTTCCTGAAAGTTGAGTTTGTGTTAGTCTGTGTTAGTTGTATCCAAAATACACAAATTAGAGGCAAAACAATAGCAAAAGTGTTCGGGAAAGTAGATACGTTTTGGACGTATCAACTCCCCCCACGCTTAGCTTATTGCTTGTCCTCAAGCAATTCGATTAACAAGCTGAGTGCGATAAAAGAACTTTCACGAACATATTTGTTCATATGATGTAAATATTCTCATGATATGGAAAAATACTTAGGCAATTCATAATAAGATACATGCAAATAAAGTCATCTAATAGCTATGTCAATCATGGAAAAGGTACCAACAAATTAATAATAAGTATCATGAATCATGTCTATCGGCAAGATTGCAATGTTCATAGAAGGATATGATAAAGTGGTATCTCGCTTGCCGTATTTGTACAGCAAAACATAAATGCTCGGGCACCTTTGAAGTTCATGGGAAGAGCTGGAAGTAGAGATTGTCAAAGATAAAAGCATCAAAGTTATACCATGATTAATCACATTTTGGGACAAGCATATTATACTAAGAATGACAGTTGTGCTCTCAAGAAAGTGCTCAAAGAAAGGACGGAGACTCAATGTAAAAGTAAAAGATTAACCCTTCGCGAGAGGAAGCGAGGATTAACATGTGCTAGAGCTTTTCATTTGTAAAACAGGAGTAAAATTATTTTGAGAGGTGTTTGTTGTTGTCAACGAATGATAGTGGGTACTCTAACTACCTCGTCAACCGGACTTTCAAGAGCGGCTCCCATGAAGGACGTTATCTCTACCGGCAAGGTAGATCATCCCTCTTCTCTTTTGTTTACACACGTACTTTAGTTTTATTATGGATGACACTCCCCCAACCTTTGCTTACACAATCCATGGCTAACCGAATCCTCGGGTGCCTTCCAACATTCACGTACCATGGAGGAGTGTCTATTTGCAAATTAAGTTGCTTACTTGATAAATCGGGGCAAAACATGTGAAGAGAATTATTGATGAAAGTTAATTAATTGGGGTGCAGGAACCCCGTTGCCGACTCTTTTGCAAAATTATTGGATAAGCGGATGTGCCACTAGTCCATTGGTGAAAGTCTGTCGAGGAGTAAATGACAAGGTCGAAAGATAAAACACCACATACTTACTCATGAGCTATAAAACGTTAACACAAATTGAGAAGTATTTTGAAGGTTTAAAGGTAGCACATGAGAATTTACTTGGAATGGTTTGAAATGCCACGCATAGGTATTTATGGTGGACACTCTGGAATAACTTGGTTTTCGGGGGTTTAGAAGCACGAGAAGCGTTCCCGCTCGGTACAAGTGAAAGCTAGCAATAGGCTGGGAAGCGACAATCAAGAGAGCGATAGCTTGTCATAATCATGCTTGCGACAAAATAAATTAACGGAGGCATAAAAGTGATACAAGAACTACGAGGCAAAGTAAATCATCGAGGCTTAATTGACTTTTGTTCGAGTCATATGCATGCGTGAGCATGTGCCAAGTTGATTCAAGTGAATTATTCAGAGGAGGGTACCACAATGTCATACCTATATATGAATAAAGCAATGCAAGCAAATATTTATGATATGCTACTCATATTAATAAATTGGAAGTAACATGAGAGATCATGAACTACTAGACTTTCTTAAATGACATATACCTCACATGAACCAACTAAGCATGCTCACATGGATGAGTATATGTACAAAAATGAAAACAAATAGAGTTCATACCGGCCTCTCACCACGATCGAATTGTCGTAGATCGTCATTATTGCCTTTCACTTGTGTAGCTTGAATAATATGGAATGAAAACCAAACTCCAGCCACCGAACATGGCTGAACTCCATAATGAACTTTACAAAACCAAAGAAGAACAACAAATATTTTTGGTGTTTTCGAATTGGAAACAAGAACAAAAGGAAACAAGCAAACAAAGCAAAATCTTTTTGGATTTTCTTATAGCAAACCAACGATAGCAAATAAAACAAAATAGGAGCAAGAAACCAAAATAAGCAAATGGTAAAGAGAAACAACATAAATATTTTTGGTCTTTTTGTGTTTTAGGAAAGAAACAAAGCAAAAACAAGAAAATAAAAACTAAAAGAGTCGCATAAACACAAAGCGACGAGAAATTCGTCAAATTTGACGGTGAGTACGAGTAATAGATTTTTAAGAAATTCTTCCAGCTGCCCGACTCGAAAAGTGTTCAATTAATGAAAGTTAGATAACAACCTGTGGAACATGCACAAAAATTGGCTTCGCAAAATAACGTTACGGCTGGTTTTTGAGATTTTTTTTGGTATCAGTCCAGAATCTGTTTTCAATCAGCACTTCCCCAAATATCATCTTCCTCTTATTAGAAAACCACTTTAAGAAGCTAAACAAGTATGTACAAGTATCCAGCAATTATAATATGCAATGAATGAGTGATGCCGGTATACCTCCCCCCAAGCTTAGGCTTTTGGCCTAAGTGGAGATCAATCCCATGGTGCCCATGAAGTAGCACCTCCGTAGTACGACGAAGATGGATCTGTTCGGGTATGTCTTTGGAAGACGCACCGAGGATACGTGACGGTGTACCCGTAGGAGGGCTCGGCATCCTCGGAGTCATGCTTCTTTGGTGGAAGCCGTGTATCCTCAGGTTGCTCATCCACCTCCTCCTTAGAGAGCGACCACGGTTTCACTGTGAACAACGAACGGATCGGGCTGCGGCAAAGGGATTTCCCTCTCATCCCCGTCAATAAACAACATTTTATAGACAATATTATCTAAACTAGAGTCAGTTGTAATAAATTGATGACTCTTCATAGCAGCAATATCAAGCCTTATAGGAGTTAATTTCACATCAGTAGGGTCAAGAGGAAGATCTAGATATGCCAAAATACGTGAGGCAACAATTCCTCCAAAAATAGGCCCCTTAGCGGACAAACGACGGGCAACACGAGCACCAAGATGATAAGGTGTTTTTCCAGTAAGTGCGGCAACTAAGAAAGCAAGATGATAGCTAGAAATGTTGCTAGTGTTCTTCCTACCAAGAATGCTAGTAGCAAGATAGTAAGCGAAATATCTAATGGCGGGGAATTGAATGTTTCTTATCTTGCCGCGCTGAATGGTGCGAGTTTGTCATCATTGGTGACTTCTCGATAGAGCTCCGCCAAAGCTTTGGGACTCTTCTCAATCTTCTTCGTTGTACCTACGGGGCAATATCCAATGCGGTACAAAAATCCTTCAACTTCATAGTAATAGGATTATCATAAATCCTGAATATGGCCGATGGTTGGTAGTGTTTGTTGTTGAATTGAAAGCTCTCAAAAAAGATTTTAGTTAGCATGTAGTATTGATCCCTCTCATCTTCCATATAGGTGGTTGATGGCGTGTAAGACACACGTCCGTTGGGAATCCCAAGAGGAAGGTGTGATGCGTACAGCGACAAGTTTTCCCTCAGTAAGAAACCAAGGTTATCGAACCAGTAGGAGTCAAGGAACACGTGAAGGTTGTTGGTGGCGGAGTGTAGTGCGGCGCAACACCAGGGATTCCGGCGCCAACGTGAAACACTGCACAACATAATCAAAGTACTTTGCCCCAACGTAACGGTGACGTTGTCAATCTCACCAGGCTTGCTTTGTAAACAAAGGATTAGATATATAGTGTGGAAGATGATGTTTGTTTGCGAAGAACGATAAAGAACAAGTATTGCGGTAGATTGTATTTCAGATGTAAAGAATGGACCGGGGTCCACGGTTCACTAGTGGTGTCTCTCCCATAAGATAAATAGCATGTTGGGTGAACAAATTACGGTTGGGAAATTGACAAATAGAGAGGGCATAACAATGCACATACATATCACGATGACTACTATGAGATTTAATCGGGGCATTACGACAAAGTACATAGACCGCTATCCGACATGCATCTATGCCTAAAAGTCCACCTTCGAGGTTATCATCCGAACCCCTTCCGGTGTTAAGTTGCAAACAACGAGACAATTGCATTAAGTATGGTGCGTAATGTAATCAACACAAATATCCTTAGACAAAGCATTGATGTTTTATCCCTAGTGGCAACGACACATCCACAACCTTAGAACTTTACATCCTTGTCCCAGATTCAATGGAGGCATGAACCCACTATCGAGCATAAATACTCCCTCTTGGAGTCACAAGTATCAACTTGGCCAGAGCCTCTAATAGCAACGGAGAGCATGCAAGAACATAAACAACATATATGATAGATTGATAATCAACTTGACATAGTATTCCATATTCATCGGATCACAACAAACACAACATGTAGCATTACAAATAGATGATCTTGATCATGATAGGCAGCTCACAAGATCTAACATGATAGCACAATGAGGAGAAGACAACCATCTAGCTACTGCTATGGACCCATAGTCTAGGGGTGAACTACTCACACATCAATCCGGAGGCGATCATGGTGATGAAGAGTCCTCCGGGAGATGATTCCCCTCTCCCGGCGAGGGTGCGGGAAGCGATCTCTGAATCCCCGAGATGGGATTGGCGGCGGCGGCGTCTCGGGATGTTTTCCGTATCGTGGCTCTCGGTGCTGGGGTTTTCGCGATGAAGGCTTTAAGTAGGCGGAAGGTTAGGGTTGGAGGCGGCGCGAGGGCCCACACCATAGGGCGGCGCGGGCCCCACCCGGGCCGCGCGGCCTGTGGTGTCGGCGCCTCGTCGCCCCACTTCGTAACCCTTTCGGTCTTCGGAAGCTTCGTGGAAAAATAAGACCCTAGGCGTTGATTTCGTCCAATTTCGAGAATATTTCCTTTGTAGGATTTACTGAAACCAAAAACGACGAAAACGACAGCGGCTCTTCGGCATCTCGTCAATAGGTTAGTGCCGGAAAATGCATAATAATGAAATAAAGTGTGTATAAAACATGTGAGTATCATCATAAAAGTAGCATGGAACATAAGAAATTATAGATACGTTTGAGACGTATCAAGCATCCCCAAGCTTAGTTCCTACTCGCCCTCGAGTAGGTAAACGATAACAAGGATAATTTCTGAAGTGACATGCTATCATAATCTTGATCAATACTATTGTAAAGCATATGAGATGAATGCAGCGATTCGAAGGAATGGTAAAGACAATGAGTAAACAACTGAATCATATAGCAACGACTTTTCATGAATAGTACTTTCAAGACAAGCATCAATAAGACTTGCATAAGAGTTAACTCATAAAGCAATAAATTCTTAGTAGAAAGCTTTGAAGCAACACAAAGGAAGATATAAGTTTCAGCAGTTGCTTTCAAATTCAACATGTATATCTCATGGATAATTGTCAACATAAAGCAATATAACAAGTGAAATAGGTAAACATGTAAGAATCAATGCACGTAGTTCACAGAAGTGTTTGCTTCTAAGATAGAAAGAAGTAGGTAAGCTGACTCAACAATAAAGTAGAAGAAAGGCCCTTCGCGAGAGGAAGCATGGATTACTATTTTTGTGCTAGAGCTTTTCATTTTGAAAATATAGAAACAATTTTGTCAACGGTAGTAATAAATCATATGCGTTATGCATAATACATCTTATAAGTTGCAAGCCTCATGCATAGATTACTAATAGTGCTCGCACCTTGTCATAATTAGCTTGGATTAACACGGATTACCATTGCATAACATATGTTTCAACTAAGTGTCACAAAGGGGTACCTCTATGCCGCCCTTACAAAGGTCTAAGGAGAAAGATCGCATTTGATTTCTCGTTTTTGATTATTCTCAACTTAGACATCCATACCGGGACAAATAGACAACAAATAATGGACTCCTCTTTAATGCATAAGCATTCAACGACAGATAATATTCTCATAAGAGATTGAGGGTTAATTGTCCAAACTGAAACTTCCACCATGAATCATGGCTTTAGTTAGCGGCCCAATGTTCTTCTCTAACAATATGCATACTCAAACCATTTGATCATGAAAATCGCCCTTACTTCAGACAAGACGAACATGCATAGCAACTCACATGATATTCAACAAAGGTGTAAAAGTTGATGGCGTCCCCAGAAACATGGTTACCGCTCAACAAGCAACTTATTAAGAAATAAGATACATAAGTACATATTCTTTACCACAATAGTTTTTAAGGCTATTTTCCCATGAGCTATATATTGCAAAGGCAAAGAATAGAACTTTAAAGGTAGCACTCAAGTAATGTACTTTGGAATGGCGAGAGAAATACCATGTAGTAGGTAGGTATGGTGGACACAAATGGCATAGTTTTTGGCTCAAGGTTTTGGATGCACGAGAAGTAGTCCCTCTCAATACAAGGCTAGGCTAGCAAGGTTGTGCTAGAAGCAAACTCAAGTATAAAACGGTACAGCAAAACTTACATAAGAACATATTGCAAGCATTATAAGACTCTACGCTGTCTTCCTTGTTGTTCAAACACCTTAACCGAGAAAATATCTAGACTCTAGAGAAACCAATCATGCAAACCAAATTTTAACAAGCTCTATGTAGTTCTTCATTAATAGGTGCAAAGTACATGATGCAAGAGCTTAAACATGATCTATATGAGCACAACAATTGCCAAGTATCAAATTATTCAAGACATTATACCAATTACCACATGCAGCATTTCATGTTTCCAACCATAAAACAATGAACGAAGCAGTTTCAACCTTCGCCATGAACATTAAGAGTAAAGCTAAGAACACATGTGTTCATATGCAACAGCGGAGCGTGTCTCTCTCCCACACAAGGAATGCTAGGATCCGATTTTATTCAAACAAAAACAAAAACAAAAACAAACAGACGCTCCAAGTAAAGCACATAAGATGTGACGGAATAAAAATATAGTTTCACTAGAGGTGACACTGATAAGTTGTCGATGAAGAAGGGATGCCTTGGGCATCCCCAAGCTTAGATGCTTGAGTCTTCTTAAAATATGCAGGGATGAACCACGGGGGCATCCCCAAGCTTAGACTTTTCACTCTTCTTGATCATATTGTATCATCCTCCTCTCTTGACCCTTGAAAACTTCCTCCACACCAAACTCAAAACAAACTCATTAGAGGGTTAGTGCATAATCAAAAATTCATATATTCAGAGGTGACATAATCATTCTTAACACTTCTGGACATTGCACAAAGCTACTGAAAGTTAATGGAACAAAGAAATCCATCAAACATAGCAAAAGAGGCAATGCGAAATAAAAGGCAGAATACTGTCAAAACAGAACAGTCCGTAAAGACGAATTTTTCTGGGGCACTTAACTTGCTCAGATGAAAATGCTCAAATTGAATGAAAGTTGCGTACATATCTGAGGATTACGCACGTAAATTGGCAGATTTTTCTAAATTACCTACAGAAGGGGCTGCTCAATTTCGTGACAGTAAGAAATCTGTTTCTGCGCGAGTAATCCAAATGTAGTATCATCTTTACTATCAAAGACTTTACTTGGCACAACAATGCAATAAAATAAAGATAAGGAGAGGTTGCTACAATAGTAACAACTTCCAAGACTCGAATATAAAACAAAAGTGCAGAAGTAAAATAATGGGTTGTCTCCCATAAGCGCTTTTCTTTAACGCCTTTCAGCTAGGCGCGGAAAGTGTGAATCAAGTAACATCAAGAGATGAAGCATCAACATCATAATTTGTTCTAATAATAGAATCATAAGGTAACTTCATTCTCTTTCTAGGGAAGTGTTCCATACCTTTCTTGAGAGGAAATTGATACTTAATATTACCTTCCTTCATATCAATAGTAGCACCAATAGTTCGAAGAAAAGGTCTTCCCAATATAATGGGACAGGATGCATTGCATTCAATATCCAAGACAACAAAATCAACGGGGACAAGGTTATTGTTAACCATAATGCGAACATTATCAATCCTCCCCAAAGGTTTCTTTATAGCATTATCAGCAAGATTAACATCCAAATAACAATTTTTCAATGGTGGCAAGTCAAGCATATCATAGATTTTCTTAGGCATAACAGAAATACTTGCTCCAAGATCATATAAAGCATTACAATCAAAATCATTGACCCTCATCTTAATGATGGGCTCCCAACCATCTTCTAACTTCCTAGGAATAGAAGTCTCAAGTTTTAATTTCTCTTCTCTAGCTTTTATGAGAGCATTTGTAATATGTTTTGTAAAGGCCAAATTTATAGCACTAGCATTGGGACT
The DNA here is from genome assembly GCF_022539505.1 of Lolium rigidum. Taxonomy (NCBI): domain Eukaryota; kingdom Viridiplantae; phylum Streptophyta; class Magnoliopsida; order Poales; family Poaceae; genus Lolium; species Lolium rigidum. Next base: position 153,266,117 of record NC_061512.1, on the reverse strand, counting down.
TTTAGCAAGTTTTTGTAAGAACTTTATAACTTCAGAGATGTGACAATCATCAAAATCTAAACCATTATGATCTACAGCAATGGGATCATTGTCCCCAATATTTTGAAAAATTTCAGCGGTTTTATCACAAGCGGTTTCAGCGGTTTTAGCAATTTCAGCGATTTCGAGGCGGTTTTGCACGCTTTGCGCTAGGAGTAGAAACATTGCCAACACCAATTATTTTACCATTGATAGTAGTAGGTTTAGCAACATGTGAAGCATCAACATTACTAGTGGTGGTAATAGTCCAAACTTTAGCTACATTATTCTCTTTAGCAAGTTTTTCTTCTTTTTCTTCTCTTTCCCACCTAGCATGCAGTTCAGCCATCAATCTAATATTTTCATTAATTCGAACTTGGATGGCGTTTGCTGTAGAAAATGACTTAATATCTTTATCTTCATTAGGCATAACTTTCAATTTTAAAAGATCAACATCAGAGGCAAGACTATCAACCTTAGAAGCAAGAATATCAATTTTATCAAGCTTTTCTTCAACAGATTTGTTAAAAGCGGTTTGTGTACTAATAAATTCTTTAAGCATGGCTTCAAGAACAGGGGTACACTCCTATTATTGTTGTAAGAATTACCATAAGAATTACCATAACCATTACCATTATTAGAAGGATATGGCCTATAGTTGTTACCAAAATTATTCCTATAAGCATTGTTGTTGAAATTATTACTTTTAATGAAATTCACATCAACATGTTCTTCTTGGGCAACCAATGAAGCTAAAGGAACATTATTTGGATCAACATTAGATCTACCATTCACAAGCATAGACATAATCACATCAATCTTATCACTCAAGGAGGAGGTTTCTTCAACAGAATTTACCTTTTTACCTTGTGGAGCCCTTTCAGTGTGCCATTCAGAGTAATTGATCATCATATTATCAAGAAGCTTTGTTGCCGCCCCGAAAGTGATGGACATAAAAGTACCTCCAGCAGCTGAATACAATAGGTTCCGCGAAGAAAAATTCAGTCCTGCATAAAAGGTTTGGATGATCATCCAAGTAGTCAGTCCATGGGTAGGGCAATTCTTCACCAAAGATTTCATTCTTTCCCATGCTTGGGCAACATGCTCATTATCCAATTGCTTAAAATTCATTATGCTACTTCTCAAAGATATAATTTTAGTAGGAGGATAATATCTACCAATGAAAGCATCTTTACATTTAGTCCATGAATCAATAATATTCTTAGGCAAAGATAGCAACCAATCTTTAGCTCTTCCTCTTAAGGAGAAAGGAAACAATTTTAGTTTTATAATGTCACCATCTACATCCTTATACTTTTGCATTTCACAAAGTTCAACAAAATTATTAAGATGGGCACGCGGCATCATCAGAACTAACACCGAGAAAATTGCTCTCTCATAACAAGATTTAGTAAAGCGGGTTTAATTTCAAAAAATTCTGCTTGTAGTAGCGAGGTGGAGCAATAGGAGTGCATAGGAAATCATTATTATTTGTGCTAGTGAAATCACACAACTTAGTATTCTCGGGGTATTCATTTTAACAGTAGTAAATAAAGCAAACTAAATAAAGTAAATGGGACGGGGTGTTTCTACACCGGGTGCATATGCACCCTTTATTTGAAACGTATATTAAATATATTTAAAAATGTTAGAAAAATACAAATAAAAATTCCTTGTGTATACATTGACATGTTACATGCTTACAAAGTTGTTTCAGCAAAAACCGATATGTTTCATGCCTTGTGCAAAAAACACAAATCTTAGGTGCTAAAATAGTCTATTTTTTGAGACATTATTTGTCTTTTTTACGCAGGGTACAAAAAATGTTGGTTTTATGTGAAAATTTACGTGCACGCATAGAACATGTCCCTCTACATGCTAAATTTTTTTCCTAAATTTTTTACTGTTTGGAAATATGCTTTATACATACCAGGTGCATATGCACCCGGGATCAGATTTGGTTTTCCGAAGTAAATGCAAGTAACTAATTTTTTGTGTTGTTAATATACAGAATGCAAACAAGACAGTAAATAAAGTAAATGCAAGTAACTAATTTTTTGTGTGTTTTTGATATAAAGAACAAACATAGCTGTAAATAAAATAAAGTAAAGCAAGACAAAAACAAAGTAAAGAGATTGGATGTGGGAGACTCCCCTTGCAGCGTGTCTTGATCTCCCCGGGAACGGCGCCAGAAAACTGTATTGATGGCGTGTAAGACACACGTCCGTTGGGAACCCCAAGAGGAAGGTGTGATGCGTACAGCGACAAGTTTTCCCTCGGTAAGAAACCAAGGTTATCGAACCAGTAGGAGTCAAGGAACACGTGAAGATTGTTGGTGGTGGAGTGTAGTGCGGCGCAACACCAGGGATTCCGGCGCCAACGTGGAACCTGCACAACACAATCAAAGTACTATGCCCCAACGTAACAGTGAGGTTGTCAATCTCACCGGCTTGCTGTAAACAAAGGATTAGATGTATAGTGTGGAAGATGATGTTTGTTTGTGAAGAACACTAAAGAACAAGTATTGCAGTAGATTGTATTTCAGATGTAAAGAATGGACCGGGGTCCACAGTTCACTAGTGGTGTCTCTCCCATAAGATAAATAGCATGTTGGGTGAACAAATTACAGGTTGGGAAATTGACAAATAGAGAGGGCATAACAATGCACATACATATCACGATGACTACAATGAGATTTAATCGGGGCATTACGACAAAGTACATAGACCGCTATCCGGCATGCATCTATGCCTAAAAGTCCACCTTCGGGGTTATCATCCGAACCCCTTCCGGTATTAAGTTGCAAGCAACAGACAATTGCATTAAGTATGGTGCGTAATGTAATCAACACAAATATCCTTAGACAAAGCATTGATGTTTTATCCCTAGTGGCAACAACACATCCACAACCTTAGAACTTTCACATTCTTGTCCCAGATTCAAAGGAGGCATGAACCCACTATCGAGCATAAATACTCCCTCTTGGAGTCACAAGTATCAACTTGGCGAGAGCCTCTACTAGCAACGGAGAGCATGCAAGCACATAAACAACATATATGATAGATTGATAATCAACTTGACATAGTATTCCCTATTCATCGGATCTCAACAAACACAACATGTAGCATTACAAATAGATGATCTTGATCATGATAGGCAGCTCACAAGATCTAACATGATAGCACAATGAGGAGAAGACAACCATCTAGCTACTGCTATGGACCCATAGTCCAGGGGTGAACTACTCACACATCAATCCGGAGGCGATCATGGTGATGAAGAGTCCTCCGGGAGATGATTTCCCTCTCCGGCGGGGTGCGGAGAGCGATCTCCTGAATCCCCGAGATGGGATTGGCAGCGGCGGCGTCTCAGTATGTTTTCCGTATCGTGGTTCTCGGTACTAGGGTTTTCGCGACGAAGGCTTTAAGTAGGCGGAAGGGTAGGGTTGGAGGCGGCGCGAGGGGCCCACAGCATAGGGCGGCGCGGACCCCACCCAGGCCGCGCGGCCCTGTGGTGTCGGCGCCTCGTAGCCCCACTTCGTAACCCTTTCGGTCTTCTGGAAGCTTCGTGGAAAAATAAGACCCTGGGCGTTGATTTCGTCCAATTCCGAGAATATTTCCTTTGTAGGGTTTCGAAACCAAAAACAACGAGAAAACAGCAAGCGGCTCTTCGGCATCTCTTCAATAGGTTAGTGCCGGAAAATGCATAATAATGACATAAAGTGTGTATAAAACATGTGAGTATCATCATAAAAGTAGCATGGAACATAAGAAATTATAGATATGTTTGAGACGTATCAGTTGTTAAGCCCACATTATTGACGAGTGATGTCTACGCACGCTTCTATTCCTGTAGACAGTGTTGGGCCTCCAAGAGCAGAGGTTTGTAGAACAGCAGCAAGTTTTCCCTTAAGTGGATCACCCAAGGTTTATCGAACTCGGGGAGGAAGAGGTCAAAGATATCCCTCTCAAGCAACCCTGCAATCACGATACAAGAAGTCTCTTGTGTCCCCAACACACCTAATACACTTGTCAGATGTATAGGTGCACTAGTTCGGCGAAGAGATAGTGAAATACAAGTAATATGGATGTATATGAGTGGTAATAACAATTTGAATAAAATATGGCAGCAAGTAAACATGCAACAGAACAGTAAATAAACGGAGATTCGATGCTTAGAAACAAGGCCTAGGGATCATACTTTCACTAGTGGACACTCTCAACATTGATCACATAATAAAACCACTCTACACTCTCTTGTTGGATGATGAACACCACTAATTGTGTAGGGCTACAAGAGCACCTCAATGCCGGAGTTAACAAGCTCCACAACATTCGATATTCATATTTAAATAACCTTAGAGTGCATGATAGATCATTGCAATTACACCAAGTACTAACATAGCATGCACACCTTGTCACCATCACACTATGAAGGAGGAATAGATCACATCAATACTATCATAGTAATAATTAACTTCATAATCTACAAGAGATTACAATCATAACCTACGCCAAGTACTACACGATGCACACACTTGTCACCATTACACCGTGGAGGAGGAATAGAGTACTTTAATAACATCAATAGAGTAACACATAGATGAATTGTGATACAAAACTCATATGAATCTCAATCATGTAAGGCAGCTCATGAGATCATTGTATTGAAGTACATAGGAGAGAGATTAACCACATAGCTACCGGTACAGCCCTTAGCCTCGATGGAGAACTACTCCCTCCTCATGGGAGACAAGCAGCGTTGATGAAGATGGCGGTGGTGTCGATGGAGATGCCTTCCGGGGGCACTTCCCCGTCCCGGCGGCGTGCCGGAACGGAGATCCTGTCCCCCAGATCTTGGCTTCGCGATGGCGGCGGCTCTGGAAGGTTTCTCGTACCGTGGCTTTTCCGTATCGAGGTTTTAGGTCAGGGACCTTTAAATAGGCGAAGAGGCGGAGTCGGAGGGCTGACGGGGCAGCCACACAGTAGGGGGGCGCGGCCCAGGCCCTGGCCGCGCCACCCTGTCATCTGGTGGCCCTGTGGCCCTCCTCTGCTGGCTCTCGGGTGTTCTGGAAGCTTCGTGGAATTCTAAGATGCTGGGCGTTGATTTCGTCCGATTCCGAGAATATTTCCTTACTAGGATTTCTGAAACCAAAAACAGCGAGAAAACAGAGCTGGCCCTTCGGCATCTTGTCAATAGGTTAGTTCCGGAAAACGCATAAATATGACATATAATGTGTATAAAACATGTGAGTATCATCAATAAAGTAGCATGGAACATAAGAAATTATAGATACGTTTGGGACGTATCAATGAGGACCAAGAAATCATCAAGCAGCCCTGCATTGCACAAAAAGTCATAACATGGAAAGGATGAAGCATTAGGGACTCCATTATCCTCTTCAAGTTCGAAGCTCGGTGCGATGACATCCTCATTATAGGATCGTCTAATCCGAGTGGATGCCCTTGAGGGCCTCCCCGTGCTTGTCGTCTCTCTTTCGAACACTTCTTCAAAGTTATAATTATCCATCTTCCTTTTCTAAAATTTTTCAACAAACATTATAAAAGTTGATTTGGAGACATATAATTGAGGGAAACTACTACAGGAACTTGATAGAGTACTAAACATGCATCAAAACTAATTTTTACAACTTAGAACAAGCATGCAAGCTCACTAAACATGTTACCTACAACAACAAAATATTCAAGATATACTCAACCAAACAAAATTCTATTTGGATAATCGGAGGAGTCACATACCGGAGAGCAAATGTGCCAAATTTCAGACAGAAATCTGGGCTGAGCAAAGAGATCGAGAAATCTTGAGCTCTTGAGCGAGAAACGCGAGTGAGAGAAAGTGAGTACGAGATTTTTCGGGAGAGAGAGTGAGATGGGAGGAAGAGATGAGTTAGTGGGGCAAGGAGGGGCCCACACCACAGGGTGGCGCGCCCCCCTTGCTAGCCGCGCCGGCCCATGGGGTCCAGCCCCAGGGTGCCCCACTAGTCAGCCCCTGGTGCTCCCAGGAAGCTCTTCGAAAAATAAGACCAACAGTATAATTTTTGTAAATTTTTGAAAACTTTGAAAAATGCACATTTCTGGGTGTCAAAATTATTATTACAGGGCAGAAAAAGATTTTCAAACCTCTAAACAACTAACGCATCTTGCAAAACAAGTAGTGCTACAGCAAGTAAAGCATGTGGAGAAGGAAAGAAATGTTGTTTAGCTCTTCTATGCATATAAAATGTACTTGTTAAAAAAGGTTGATCAAGTCTTGCTACCAAATAAATCTTACATGTCATAAGAAGAAATAAACCTCAAAACAATCATGTTACCTTATATTGTATTGATATAGATCCAATCACAAGAGTTTGATATTCTTCTTTAGGCTCATATATTGGACAATCAATATCTCCCACTTTGATAGATCTCAAATTAGAAATTCTATTAACTCCGCATACTTTATCAATCCTCTTGGGAAAATAAACAGTATGCTCCTTGTCATCGTCATTGAAAGTAACTTTTCCTTTATTGCAATCAATAACAGCCCCTGCGGTGTTAAGAAAAGGTCTCCCAAGAATAATAGACATATTATCATCTTCGAGCATTTCCAACACAACAAAATCGAGTTAATATTAAGCAGTTTTGAGTAACTTGAACAGGAACATCCTCACATATACCAACAGGAATAGCGAGTAGATTTATCAGCCATTTGCAAAGATATATCAGTTGGTATCAACTTATCTAAATAAAGTCTCTTATAAAGAGAAAAAGGCATAACACTAACACCTGCTCCCAAATCACCTAGAGCAGTTCTAACATAATTATTCTTGATGGAACAAGGACTAGTCAGTATACCTGGGTCGCCAAGCTTCTTTGGAACTTTGCCATTGAAAGAGTAATTAGCAAGCATAGTGGAAATCTCCTCATTAGGAAGTTTCCTTTTGTTAGATACAATATCTTTCATATACTTTGAATAAGGAGGCAATTTAATAGCATCAGTCAAAGGGACTTGCAGGAACAAGGGTTTCATCCAATCACAAAATTTATTATAGTGTTCTTCTTCCTTTGATTTTAGTTTCTTAACGGGAAAAGGCATTTGCTTTTGAACCCAAGGTTCTCTTTCATTACCATGTTTCTTAGCAATAAAATCTTCCTTAGTATACTTTTTATTTTTAGCATGCTTTTCAGGTTCATCTTCAACCTCTTCTTTATCAAAAGCATCATTCTTATCATTATCTTTATCATGTTCATTACCACTTTTAGTTTCAGCATCAGAAATAGAAATACTATTAGGATCATTAACAGGCTCAGAAGATTCTACAACAGTTTTATGTTTCTTTTTCTTTTTCTTAGAAGGAGCACTAGTCTCAGTTCGTTGAGAATCTTGTTCAACTCTTTTGGGATGCCCCTCGGGATATAGAGGATCCTGAGTAGAAACACCGCCTCTAGTTGTTACTTCGTAAGCATGTTTTTCATTAGAACTATTTCTTAACAAGTCATTTTGCACTTTAGTGAGTTGATCAATTTGAGTTTGAACCATATGAAAATGTTTAACAAGCATCGTAACATCATTGGAGGTTCTCTCCACAATACCATGCAATTCACTAATAGCTCGAGAATTTTCCATTAAATGATTCTCTACTCTCATATTAAAATTATTTTGCTTAACAATATAATTATCAAACTCATCTAAGCATTGTGCGGGAGGTTTTAAATACGGAATATCTTCCCTAGTAAAGCGTTGAAGAGAGTGTACCTCAATCATGGATGAAGGTGGAGTTATCTTACATAAATCTTCTATGGGAGGTAAATTCTTCACATCTTCGGATTTAATACCCTTCTCTTTAAGAGATTTCTTGGCTTCCCTCATATCTTCATCATTTAATTTAATCATACCCCTCTTCTTCAATACTTGGTGTCGGGGTTGGTTCAGGTGTAGTCCAATCATCATGATTTCGGCCTATTCTAGCCAATAATTCTTCAGCGTCGTATCGGAGTTCTTTTCATGAAAACACAACCAGCACAACTATCCAGGTATGCCCTAGACTCAATGGTTAGTCCACTATAAAATATATCAAGTAAATCATGCTTTTCCAAATCATGTCCAGGCCGAGCTCTGATAAGAGAGCAAAATCTCGCGAAGCCTCGGGCAATTTCTCTCCATCTTCCTGGTCAAAATTATAAATTCTCTGCAAAGCAATATGTTGAGCACTAGCGGGAAAGTATTTCCGAAAGAAAACATCAAGCAAATCACTTGGACTATCAATAGAATCGGGAGGCAAACTATTATGCCAAGTTTTAGCATCATCATTTAATGAGAAAGGAAAAAATTTAGCAACGAAACAAGTACGCTTCTTGATATCATAAGAAAACAAGCTACTCAAAGTTGAAAGCTCATTCATGTGTTCTACATCACTTTATTTTTCAGTACCACAAAAAGGTGTTTTCTCAACAATAGCTATATGAGATAAATCAAGAGAAAAATCATAATCCTTATCCTTAATGTTTATAGGAGATGTGGCAAATTTAGGATCGGGAGGCGGTTTATATCTAACGAGTATGTTGTGCAAGAAGCTTTTAATATTACTTGTACCGGTAGTAGCATTGCATTTATCAATGAAATCATCATCAAGTTCTACATAATCTTCATCAAGATCATCACTAGAGTATTCAACGAGACTCGGGTGAATTAACGAGTGTAGCGATATTTTCATTAGGAGTTTCGAGTACTTTCAATTTGTCTAGACCTAGCAATCGTAGCATCTAGAAAAGATCCTAATGAACCATCATTATCAAGCACAGCAGAAGCATCATCAAAATTATAAGAGGAATTTTCAGATTCAGCGAAGTACCAACATTTGAAGCTTGTGGTGGTGAAACAAGTTTACTTATCACGAGATGGTGAATCAAGAGCAGCGAGAGGTACTCGGAGTTGTACCTTTTCTTGTAGTGGATGGTAATATGGCGACTATAGTATCGCGAGGTTTACCCATGATGGAGAATTTGCAGCGAACAATATTAATCCAAGTGAACTTGCAAATAAAGCTATGCTCCCACGGCAACGGCGTCGAGAAAATAGTCTTGATGACCCACAAGTATAGGGGATCGCAACGATCTTCGAGGGAAGTAAAACCCAATTTATTGATTCGACACAAGGGGAGCCAAAGAATATTTGTAAGCCTTAACATCGGAGTTGTCAATTCAGCTGCACTGGAAACATACTTGCTCGCAAGAGTTTATCGAGTAATATCGATTTTATACTAGTAGCGATAGTGAAATATCAGCAGCGGTGTAACAAAGACAACGGTAGTGATTATAGTAAACAGCGAGGATTAAAATACGGTAGGCACGAGGGATGGATGAACGGGCATTGCATGGATGAGAGAAACTCATGTAACAATCAAGATAGGGCATTTGCGAGATAGTAATAAAACGGTATCCAAGTACTAATCAATCAATAGGCATGTGTTCCATATTTAGTCGTACGTGCTCGCAATGAGAAACTTGCACACCATCTTTTGTCCTACCGGTACGGTGGCGGCCGGGCCTCTAGGGAATCTGCTTGGAAATTAAGGTACTCCTTTTTAATAGAGCACCGGAGCAAAGCATTAACACTCCGTGAACACATGTGATCCTCATATCACCGTCTTCCCCTCCGGTTGTCCCAATTTCTATCACTTTGGGGCCTCGGGTTCCGGACAACAATACGTGTATACAACTTGCGAGGTAAGATCATAAAACGATGCATATCATCATGAAACAATAACATGTTCAGATACTGAGATCATGGCACTCGGGCCCTAGTGACAAGCATTAAGCATAACAAGTTGCAACAATATCATAAAAGTACTAATTACGGATACTAGGCACTATGCCCTAAGAATCTTATGCTATTACATGACCAATCTCATCCAATCCCTACCATCCCCTTCAGCCTATAGCGGGGGAATTACTCACACATGGATGGGGGAAACATGGCTAGTCGATGGAGAGGCGTCGGTGGTGATGATGGCGATGATCTCCTCCAATTCCCCGTCCGGCGGAGTGCCAGAACGGAGTTTCTGGTCCCGAGACGGAGTTTCGCGATGGCGGCGGAGTTCTGGATGTCTTCTGGCGATTTCGTCTAACCCCCCGTGCGTTTTTAGGTCGAAACCCTTAAGTAGTCCCGAGAGGGGGCACCTGGGGGCTGCCCGGCGCCGCCACCGCATAGGCCGGCACGGCCCGGGGGCTGCCGCGCCGCCTGGTGGGGTGGCTGCCTCGTGGCCCCCCTCCTTACGGTCTTCGGCTCCGTTATTCTTCTGTGAAAATAGGCCCATTGGAATTAATCCCGGGGATTTTCCTGAAAGTTGAGTTTACTGCACAAAAACAAGACACCGAGCAATTACTGCTGAAAACAACATTAAGTCACGTGTTAGTTGTATCCGAAATACACAAATTAGAGGCGAAACAATAGCAAAAGTGTTCGGGAAAGTAGATACGTTTTGGACGTATCAACGCGTCTTTGGGGAAAAGCTTGCGAGAGAGCATGTTGGTACCTTTACGGTACCTGAGCCGAGCACTACCGCTTGAGTCACCGGCGATGGTGAAACACGGTAGTTCCGACTCAGGTGCCAGCATGGTACCAGCCATGCAAACACGAGCGGTACTTCCACCCGGTACCGCAATGGTACGGGGCGGAGTCCGGGGCTCCCGTGAGACCATGCCGGTACCATGATGGTAACGGTACCGGTTGTACCGGTTGAGCTCCACGTGTTCCTCGCATAAGGGCTCAGCTTCGACCAAAAGTGGTAGTACCGCTTCCCACAGGGGTAGTACCGGTTGGAGCGGAACCAGTGGATAACGGTTGGATTCGTGGACCCCTGTAAAAGGGGTCTTCTTCCCCAACTCGAATCAAGCCTTTTATCTCTCTCTCCTCCATTGTTGCTGAGCTCAAATCCTTGAGGATCTGCCTCCCCATCCATCCAATCAAGCCTAAACTTTGAGGGGTGGTGGAGGAGATCGCTATCTATAGTTCCACGGAGAGAGATTTCACCAATCCCGGCTAGTCATTTATGGATCTTGATGTTAGGGTTCCTAATGTGGGATACATGTTGGAGATGAGCTCTTATGGAGGCTAGCTTGGAGTTGTGCCAGCTCCATAGGGTGTTGGGGAGCCTCCGGTGTTGTGGAGCTTGCCCCATCCTTGTGAAGGAATCACTTTGCCTTGACCGGCCTCGTAGTGGAGAAGGGGGGAAAGCTCCTTCGTGGGGTTTTCTCGAGGAACAAGATGAGGCTGTGTGGCCGTTTGGACCTTTGTGGTCCACACCTCCTCAACGCGGACGTATTCCCTCTTGTGGGAGGAACTACGGGAAACATATCACGTCTCGCCTGCGCTACCGCCTTGTTGTTTCGCTTCCTCCCTACCCGTTCATAGAGTTGCTTTACTTGTTGTTTTGCATAGCATCATATTAGGAGCAGCGTAGTTGCTAAAGTTGCCACCTTTACTTCCGCATCGCCTAAAGCTGAAAAAGCACTAAAATTGGAGTAGCGACCATTCACCCCCCTCTGAGTCACGCCATGATATATTGAAATGTCGAATATTGCTCTCGGAGCAAGGCATTTCCTAGCAACTTGTCTTCTTAAACCTAATATCCGATCCATCCCTAACGGAGATAGACCCAGTATGGGAAGAAGAACTTCTTTGTCACCATAATACCAGCCAAGAAATGGGAGTCACCGGGTTTCCAAGAAACCTGTAACAACGCATGTGAATCAACGTACTTTCCTCTAAAGAGGATTTGCCAAATCCCTTCCTCAACAAGAAATTTGAAATGTCATTTACAAAGGAGAGGAGGGCCCTTGAAAGTGTGTGCAGCCTCCATGTATGGTTTGGTAACTGATGATAATCCCTATTGACATAGGTATACCATATCGGGTACTCAGTATTACCATCCTTGGTGCAAATTCTAGGAAGGAATAGGCGAAGGCCCATGAAGAAGTCCGCATGAAGCACGAAGCCCAAACAACCGTAAATTGGAAAGCTAGGCCCATCTTTGGGTGAACCGACATACACGATGTAACCGACCTCGAGGTGGACTGCGAGACCTAGCCCACTATATAAGGGTTAGGAGGAGCCATCGAGGGGGACGAGATTCTACAACCAGCAACATCGGTAACCCTAATTCTCGATAATACAATCGCAGTGATTTTGCCCTTGCTCATACTTTTGTCGGCTACCTAGTTTGGCTAATCCGTCTTTGAGTTCACCAATGTTCCCCTTCCTTAAAA
>NC_061512.1:153185831-153253733 GCF_022539505.1 Lolium rigidum | reverse complement strand
AATAATGTGTGTGTGCACTCGATCGATGATCCCTAAACCTTAAACCCTAAAACCCTAATCCCTAATCCCTAATTATACCCTAAGGCCTTGTTTACTCCTAGGGTATTTCCACCCACTAGGAGTTTGGGGATGAGAAGGGATTGGGTGAAACCCCCCATTTCACCAAATCCCCATTTCCCCTCAAATTTCCCCACATTTCCCCACACCCTCCCCACAGCCTCTAGTTACTTTGTTTTTGGGGATGAGAGGGGATATAAGAGGATTGAGATCAGATAATAAAAACTCAATCTTTGCATCCCAAGACATGATAATAGCCAATCAGTAAATTAAAAACTCCATTTTTTTACATAAACTCCATTTTATACGCAGAGGTAATATTTAGTACTGATACATAGCAACTGCAACTAGGGAGCATCCTTATAATTTACATACACACCAAAAGTTGGCTTCGGGGCTCCCCGTCGCTCATGCTATTTACCGGTCGAAAACCATTCAAATGTTATTGCACATCATAGCCAAAATGGTACGCCGGTGGTCAAATAAGATGCAAAAACCAGTTCTTAGATGTTGCTCAACGCTAGCCAAGAAGGGAGACCCGGACTACAACGAGTCAACCTACGGTTTAACCAACGGTAGCGAGAATATAACTTAAATCAAAAAGATCCCGATTCGAGTACGCTTGTCTATGCCCGAGTTATACTGAACTAATATAATCCGAGAACTTCGATAGAAAATAAAAGATAAACCATCGGGCCCTGGAGCACCTTCGATGAGACTGCACCATTGACCTCATTCTCACGAAGTCTGCCTCTAGGAAAGCATTCTGTGCAAGGGTTACAAGCTCATTATCATTCCAGAAATCACTAGCATTCGAAAAAAAAAACTACTACAGAGCATTTTCAAATACAGAGCATGTCAAACACAGGAAGGGTGGTATAATGATAGAATAAAGCAGCAACTACTGATGCTTAACAGAATACCAGGTGGATCCGAAAGGATCACCGGACAATTTAGCAAATCATTGAACATAATGGTTATAGGTATCTATCAAAAAAAAAGAAGCTACTTAATCAGAAGTCTAAAGGACCCTCTAAATTAAAAACACAGGGGCAGAGATTAAGTTAATCAGTTGTTTCTTTTTGTAATTCTGTGATAATTGCACTCATGTTCTTCATAGCTCGGTATATGCAAAGGCAAGTGCAGCTGCCAAATAAAGCATGAATATACAAGACTTCGAGTTCAAAAGCCGAGAAGATAGTGTTGTCGATGCAGCCAAGTAAATCTAAGCTGTATATTATGGTCAGCTTATTCAATATATCATGTCACAAAACAAAATGTGCTATCTTGAATAGAATTATAAAGGTTGGTTCTGAATTTGGGGAATTATTAGTGCATGAGAGTATGCCAAACTACTGAAAACAGTAATTGAACTTGTGTGGAGATGCTTCGAGCAACGTACAACAAATTCACACAAATAATTTGTAATTTAATTGACATAGGCAATGAAATTGGTCAGGTAAGGATGATCTGAGCTAAATACTGCACTTATTTGAGAACCAACTTCACAAATAAAGTGTTACAAACTTGAAATTTACCCTTTCCAATAAACTAAACAGGAGGTTGCAAATGAACATTAGTATGCAGCAAGAGCAGATGTCTTACTTTATCCTTCTACAAAATATCTCGTCAGGGGTTAGTCTTATTTCAAGAGTAGCTGATTGAATCCTCCATATTTTACTTGGCTCACAAAGTAACTTTAGTAAGATCATTCAGGCCTCCACAATACCTGCCAAGATTATTCCCCACCTAGTTTTATCCACCGATTGTGCTCCCTTGTGTACTCACTTTCGGACAGGCCGTGAGTATAACTTAAACATCCATGTTTTGAACAGCCACCATAGAAGAAACAGAACAAAATAAGGTTGGACCAGTACAAGGTTCGAACTAGAAAAAGGCAGTGAGCTGAATGACCGGAGCTGAAGCTATCAATCCTACAACATGGCAGCGGCCGAGGAGGAGGCGAGCTTGCCCCTCTTGTGGTGCGGGTGCTTGCCGAGGAAAGCCTCGACGAAGAGCTGTTGCACGTCGATGCGGCACGGACTCACCGGCGGCGAGAGGTTACCCATCTCGAGGGAGGCGACGGCGAGCTCCCGAGCTCCGTTGCGGACGGCGGCGACACCGAGGAAACCATAGCTAGGGAGGAGGGGAAAAGGGGAGGAGGCGCGAGGAACTACGGGGGAACGGTCGCCGGAGCGGGATCTCGTTGTCGCCATTGCGGTTTGCTCGCTCGGTCCCCGCCGCCATCTCCTTTCCTGCCGCTGTCGCCGCCGTCGCGTCGCCTCCCTCTCTGTCTGCTGTCCACGACCAAAAACACGGGGTTGACCTCGTGGGTGAGAAAACCGGAGCTCGGAGCTTGCTGGGTCGGGAAAATCGGGGATGGGCCGGAAAATTCCCGAAATAAACCAGACAAGTAAACAGCCCATCCGGGAACTTTCGGGATTTGGTCGTGGGCCGGTATTTTCCCCTCCCAACCCAAAAAATACCAGACAAGTAAACAAGGCCTAAACGTACACCCTAAACACCCTAAACACTAAACCCTAGACCCTAAACCCTAAACACTACACCCTAAACCCTAACCCTAGACCCTAAACCCTAATTAAACACTAAACCCCAAACCCTAAACCCTAGACCCTAAACCCTAATTAATTAACCTTAACCCTAACCCTAACCCTAACCCTAAAACTCTAGCTAGCTAATCCTAAACCCTAAACCCTAATTAAACCCTATATATATATAGGCCAACGACACTAAATTGCGCATCAAGCAGGCGACCAACTAATTAGCGCTAATAAATTAATTAACTTGTTGAATCTTGACAAGTTCTCTCGAATGAAAACACATTTGATTAAGTTGCCTCATAATATATATACAATTAGTGTGCATGCGCGCATGGTATACCTTGCACATATCATTCGTGCATATATGTCAATATATATCTGAACATATTCTTGGGGATAAATATATATATTTCAATCTTTCTCTCTCGATCTATACATATATATCGTTGGTGGCCAAAAAACACACTTATATTTACGCATGCACTTTATGCGCAAAGGCGCGGGTGCCTCTAATAATGTGTGTGTGCACTCGATCGATGATCCCTAAACCTTAAACCCTAAAACCCTAATCCCTAATTATACCCTAAACGTACACCCTAAACACCCTAAACACTAAACCCTAAACCCTAGACCCTAAACCCTAATTAAACCCTACATATATATATATAGGCCAACGACACTTAATTGCGCATCAAGCAAGCGACCAACTAATTAGCGCTGATAAATTAATTAACTTGAATCTTGACAAGTTCTCTCGAATGAAAACACATTTGATTAAGTTGCCTCATAATATATATATAATTAGTGTGCATGAGCGCATGGCATACCTTGCACATATCATTCGTGCATATATTTCAATATATATCTGAACATATTCTTGGGGATAAATATATATAGTTCAATCTCTTTCTCTCTCGATCTATATATATATATCATTGGTGGCCAAAAAACACACTTATATATACGCATACACTTTGCGCAAAGGCGCGGGTGCCTCTAATAATGTGTGTGTGCACTCGATCGATGATCCCTAAACCCTAAACCCTAAACCTTAAACCCTAAACCCTAAACCCTAATCCCTAATCCCTAATTATACCCTAAACGTACACCCTAAACACCCTGAACACTAAACCCTAAACCCTAGACCCTAAACCCTAAACACTACACCCTAAACCCTAAACCCTAACCCTAGACCCTAAACCCTAATTAAACACTAAACCCCAAACTTCAAACCCTAAACCCTAGACCCTAAACCCTAATTAATTAACCTTAACCCTAACCCTAACCCTAAAACCCTAGCTAGCTAATTCTAAACCCTAAACCCTAATTAAACCCTATATATATATAGGCCAACGACACTAAATTGCGCATCAAGCAGGCGACCAACTAATTAGCGCTAATAAATTAATTAACTTGTTGAATCTTGACAAGTTCTCTCGAATGAAAACACATTTGATTAAGTTGCCTCATAATATATATACAATTAGTGAGCATGCGCGCATGGCATACCTTGCACATATCATTCGTGCATATATGTCAATATATATCTGAACATATTCTTGGGGATAAATATATATATTTCAATCTTTCTCTCTCGATCCATACATATATATCGTTGGTGGCCAAAAAACACACTTATATATACGCATGCACTTTATGCGCAAAGGCGCGGGTGCCTCTAATAATGTGTGTGTGCACTCGATCGATGATCCCTAAACCTTAAACCCTAAAACCCTAATCCCTAATCCCTAATTATACCCTAAACGTACACCCTAAACACCCTAAACACTAAACCCTAGACCCTAAACCCTAAACACTACACCCTAAACCCTAAACCCTAAACCCTAACCCTAGACCCTAAACCCTAATTAAACACTAAACCCCAAACCCTAAACCCTAAACCCTAGACCCTAAACCCTAATTAATTAACCTTAACCCTAAAACGCTAGCTAGCTAATCCTAAACCCTAAACCCTAATTAAACCCTATATATATATATAGGCCAACGACACTAAATTGCGCATCAAGCAGGCGACCAACTAATTAGCGCTAATAAATTAATTAACTTGTTGAATCTTGACAAGTTCTCTCGAATGAAAACACATTTGATTAAGTTGCCTCATAATATATATACAATTAGTGTGCATGCGCGCATGGCATACCTTGCACATATCATTCGTGCATATATGTCAATATATATCTGAACATATTCTTGGGGATAAATATATATTTCAATCTTTCTCTCTCGATCTATATATATATATCGTTGGTGGCCAAAAAACACACTTATATATACGCATGCACTTTATGCGCAAGGCGCGGGTGCCTCTAATAATGTGTGTGTGCACTCGATCGATGATCCCTAAACCTTAAACCCTAAAACCCTAATCCCTAATTATACCCTAAACGTACACCCTAAACACCCTAAACACTAAACCCTAAACCCTAGACCCTAAACCCTAATTAAACCCTACATATATATATATAGGCCAACGACACTTAATTGCGCATCAAGCAATCGACCAACTAATTAGCGCTGATAAATTAATTAACTTGAATCTTGACAAGTTCTCTCGAATGAAAACACATTTGATTAAGTTGCCTCATAATATATATATAATTAGTGTGCATGAGTGTAACATCCCAAAAATTCAGAACAAAACAAATGAATTTCCCTTGTTCCAAATTTTGGAACCAACAAAAACTTTTATTAAATGAAGTATGATACCTAGTGATCTTGTTTAATTGTTGTGCTATTGCCATGATTGATTGTTAGAATAGTTTGAAATAACCTTAAACCCTAAAACTCACCCCTCTTTCCACCATCCTAGCTAAAATAAAATAAAAGAAAATTAAATAAGAAAAAGGTATATGTGCCTATGGCTACTTTTATAAAACTTTACCCTAAGCTTTCTAATTTTCTTAGAGAATTGGAAAACCTTCACACACCTTATCCAAGGCTATTCAAACCATTTCCAAGTGGTTTCCAAAGAAATTAAAAAGAAACTAAAAATGCCATAGAGGCATATGAGAGTAAAATGCAAATTTGTGAATATTGAGAAGATGGACCCTAGGGCTTGTGGTGAATGGTTGGATCACTTCCATATACCATTTCAACACTCAACAACACCAAATGGGTCAAGTTAAGTCAAATTTAAAATGAAATACAACATATGCATAGAGGCATATGTGACACATAGCCATAATACCCAATTTTTGGCCCTATGATTTTAAACCTTGACCACATGGTGTGCAACCATTTCTAAACTTCATATAACCCTAAAGTGACCCTAACCCATGTCCAAGTGAAGCAAGACCAACACTTTACAAAAATAATAAAAAGTGACACATCACCTCTTATGTGTTATGGCCATTTTTGCAAATCTTTGAACAAGACCTTTTGAATTGGTTTCAATGGTTTGAAAATGTTTCTAAACCAAGAAGAATCACATTAGAGTCAACCAAAGTCAATTCAAATGGAGAGAAATCACATAGTGAGAAAATCCCCAAAATTCCCTTACATACACTTTATGTAGAAATGCAAATCCTTCACCAAGGCCATAATTACTTGCTTCCTTGCTTCTAAAATACTTCAATATGATAAACTAACACAATTGCATCATTGGATCAAGAATCAAATCAAAGGAAATCAAGATTTCATCTTACATATGATAATGGTCATTTGGGCCAAAATTATTTTCTTCACCACTTTACCCCCCTGTTTTTCTCAAATCCTAAACTAAACTTTGTCACCCAAAGCCATGTCATCCAAGACCATGTCAAGGTGAGTACTTTTCATGTTGACCACCATGGCCAGAGTTGACTAGGTTGACCAGTATTATATTGCCAAAAGAGGATCAGAGAAGAAAAACAAGATCACCTCAAATTTGAAACTCTGCAATTCTTTTCCAAATTGAGTGCCACCACCACCAAAACCTCACATTAATTATATCATTAAGATTCACCAAAAAGAATTTCAAAATTCGACAAAAAAGTTCATGCGGCCATTTTCACGAACACTTGGCAGGCAGTAATTCAGAATTGAGTTACACTCTTTTGTCCAGCAGTTTCTTCCCTAAACCCCTTTAATCTTGTGATCATTTGCTAGTTCTAGGACCCCTGCATCATCCCTGTACCTGCCTTGGTCGATTAAAGTGAGAGGAGGGAGAGAAAAACCCTAAAACAATGCATGCCGTGGCCATGCCGGCCACCTCGGGCCAAAACTCTCCCTGGCCTCTCTCTCACTTTTCTCCATGTCCTCGAGTATCCCTGCAGCACAAGTACACGAATGGTACCCAGCCCTGGCTTGCCGACGCTTGGCATTGGCCAGAATCGCCGTGTCCAAACCGTGCCAGGACGCGCCAGCACGCGCGCTCACCGCGCACTGGACGCGCCCGTACGTCGCACGCTCGAGCGCGATCGTCCTCCTCCTGCATCCCTACCGCCGTGTCGAGTAGCCACTCCACAACCTCTAGCGCCTAGACACACTCAAGCACGCGCAGAAGCATGGTCACCATCGTCCTCGCCGTCGACGTACCGCGGGTACTATGATGATACCTGGACGCGCTCGAGCGATCCCTTCGTCCCTTCTCTGCGCCAGCTAGCTCTCGAGCACCGCTAGGACGACGCCTACCCACTGCCGTCCTCGCCTTGCCCTTTCGCTCGCCACAGGAGCCGCGCCATGGCCGCGCCCTTGCAGCACCCCACGGCCACCATGTCCCTCTATAAATAGAGCTCCTCAGCCCACGATCTCTTCACACATTTCACTCCCCTCCCCTCACTGAACAACCCGCCCCAGTCAATTTCACCCTTAGTCGCCGGAGCTGCTCGAATTGGAAGCTCAGAGCCGCCGGAGCTCGCAGACCATCGCCAGTGATCCACGCCTCCTCAAGCTCTGCCACTGTACCAGGAGCCTTTTCCCCCTCGCCAACGTCGCCTCGAACCTCGACATCGACCGCCGGCGACCTACAGCGCCCTCCGATCCCCTAGGTACGCCGCCAGCACGCCGGGATCTCGTCGGAGACGACAAGGCTCCACGGCCGTTCGATCGCGTTCTGATCTAACGGATCACATAACGCATACCGTTTCGCGGGTTATGAACCGCTGACGGGTGGCCCCCACCTCGTCAGGCGGCCCGCGCACACGGGCTGTGTTGCTGGGCCGCGCTACTCTGTTTAATTCGTTTCGGCCCATTCTGTTTTCCCGCGTGGCCCAATAATTCAAATATGATCTATTCCTTTTAGTTCAAATCCAATGCTGATGCTGAATTCAAATTTGAATGGTTTAAAATATACTACACCAAATTTGACAAATTTTATATAATTGGAAAGCCCATGAAATTGTCCAAATGATGCCATCGGCCTCATATCCAAATTCGTATTAAATGTCAAATGACAAAAATAACAAGGCAGAGACTTTTGCACATTCAAACTTTATTTAAAAATCAACCAAAATAGATTTTGAAGTAATTCCAATTCTAATAAATCGCAATTGATGTCCTCTAATTGATTATGCAATAACATAGCCCTGTTGTTTGTATGATCATGGACTAGATCAACTAAAATGGCTATGTAGTCATTTCTAGAGTATTTTAAGTTGAAATTCAAACTCAACCCTAACCTGAGATTTACCTCTCATTTAAGTTTTGATCCTAAGTACTAATAACCAGGGGGAATGACTTAGGCTAATGAACCCTTGAGAATTATTACTTAGAGATTTTAATTCATTTAGATGTTAAGTATTAAAACTATGTGAAGTGTAGCACTTCAATTAAATGAAACTCACATATAATAGATATGAAATGTTGACTTTTGGGTCAACCTATATTTCATACCTTATTAATATATGGAGATTAAATCTTAATTTTAGGTAATGCAAAGAAATGAATTCTTTAAAGACCTACATTTCAAATTTTAGGAATTTAAATCTATGAGGTGTAGCACCTCATTTAAATCATTCTCACAAGTAATATTAAGTAATGTGATGACCCTGGTTGCTTGGTCTCATATTTGCTCACTTAAGATTATTAAATGATTGCCATAGTAGCATTTAAATTGTTCCAACTAATTATTAAATCATATGAGAGGTATCCCTCTCATTTAAACCTTTGTCTCAAGTAATTCTACATGAGGTAGAGACCATGGTCTATTAACTCTCATATGGAATTATTTGAGGATATTAAATCATTACTATGTTGGTATTAAATTGCATGAGGTGTATTCCCTCATTTAAATTATGTTTCTCAAATAATAAGTGTGAAGTGTTGACCTTAGTCAACATGTGCTCATACCTTAGTATTTGAGGAAATTAAATCTTAACAATATTTAATGAGAGGAGATTAGTTCTCCAAATAAATAAATAGAAACATTAATTAATATTGTAATGAGAGGAAACTATTTCCTCCAAAGCATTAAAGAGTTATACTAATAAATAATTATAATGAGAGGAAATTATTGTTTTCTTTAAAATAAAGCAAAGTAAATCACCATGCTAATAAGATGTGATGCTAGCATAGGCTTGTGTGAATCTTTGGTGTGTTTAGTCTAGCCTACAAGTTTTGTGTGGTGATTGTATCCTCGTATTCGTTATAGACGCTAGTACCGAAGGCTACGAAGGGGACGACGAGAACATCTACGGAGAAGAAGGAGGAACATTTTGATCCATACACCAACCAAGGCAAGCTAATATTCTTGCAAGATACCCTAAGGCAAAGCTCTACAAGAGCAAGGCCTCATCCCCATTTAATTTATGCTTAATGATCCTATCCCAAGTTTTTACCTTACAAGTTTTTGACTATGGTTTATCAAAGCTTTACTTGAGTTTATTTATCAAAGTTACTTTTTGATTCATGATTCATTTTGTTTAGTTATGGAGTAGGGCAAGAGTATCAAACTTAGCCTAGAGCAATCCAGGTTACTTAGCACCCCTCATAACTAGTTGCTAGTGCTAAAGATTAAAATTGACTATTAGAGATGGGAACCGGTGAAAACCAATGACTTTGAAAACCTTGGAATGATGAGTCATTCTATTGAAAGATTTTGAAGGTGAATATGATCTGGTGAATGAATTGGTGAATTTTACAAAAACTGATGGTTGGGTTCGGATGCGATACCATTCCAATTTACGAGTACCCCCACAATACCTGATTATGGGTAGGGCTTAACTAAAAGTTTATGTGTCTTAGTATGGGTTCCCTCTAAACAAGCGTCATCGGGGTTATGCCAAGAGCTGCCTCCACAACACAAAAGCAACGACGTTAAAGATGAGGTGAATGTCCGGCCCACGCCCTGTGCAGTTCCCGGGTTGACTGCGGTTTCCACCGGGAGGCCAAGCTCATGGGGAGAGGTGCCTATACTAGGATATGTAAGTGAAAGGTTATGGTTGATGATCCGCGTACTGAGTTACGATTATTCAGGGTTACCCCTGACGGATGTAATCAAAAGTTGTGGCACAAGTGTACAACCTCTACAGAGTGTAAACCTATTCGAATAGCCGCGTCCACGGTTAAGGACGGTTGGAAAGGCCATACTTGTTCCGTCATCGAGACCATTTTCAAAAATGTGACCTATGACTTGTGTTTTAAATTTTGAAAGGTGAAGGGTGGATTTGAATTAAAATCACAACCAAGTTGTGGGAATGACACTAATGTTCCCACTTGAGTTAGTCTAGTGATTCAAGCATCTTTACTAAAAGTTTATGAAATAAACTTGGCTTTATGCAAATAAACCTAGAGCTTAGTATCCCCTTACTAAAATTGATAGTGCTTACACTAGTATTAGTTTGCGAGTACTTTAAAAGTACTCATGGCTTTGTCCCTGGCTATTCAAATGGCCGGACTTTGAAGGGGAACAGACGAGTACGAGGAAGATGGACAGCAGGACGTCTACGACAACTAGGACTACTCCTGACGTCAAGCGTTGGCCTGTGGATTAGATAGCCACTACTACTTCGCTTCCGCTATTTGTGATGTTCGTTGATCATTAGATCAACTACTATTGTAATATTGGATCATGTGATCTACCCTTGTAAGACGATTATGTGTTGTAATAAATGATGACTCTATGATATTCAACTATTATGTCTCGCAACAACAATATTCCTGGGATTGCGATGTATGGCATAATAGGCATCTGGACTTAAAAATCCGGGTGTTGACAAGTTGGTATCAGAGCCATTGTTTGACCTTAGGAGACCCTAGTTAGAATGGACGTTCTGAAAAAAACTAAGTTCAAAAACAAATGAAGTGAATATTTTTTGGAAAAACTTAGTCACTTTCGTATCTTTGAGATCTTGTTAAAAATAAGAAGTCATGCTCTTCTTTATAAACCTACATAAAATTTTGACACACTTGTTCACTCTCTAAACTTACTCATCTAACTCCCTTTCAGATGGAGCCAACCAACGTCAAGTTTTACCGGCTTGGGAATGGCGGAGACTTGAGCTTCGAGAGGGACCTTGATGCCTCGTCGAACTTTCTTGGACGCCCCCACCCCGAGTTCCACGGAGTTGAGGTCAACGACCAGCACGGTGGGGAGCTTCGAGTGGGTGATCACCGCTGATCCGAGAGGCAAGATGGAGCCTCCTACTTCGAGAGGATCCTCTTCTCTTTCAGGGAAGGCAAGCTGGCTGGACGGACTGACACGTGCTCTTCAGGAAGCACTTGCCCGTCTATGCTGGCAGAATAAGGCCGCCATCCAGGGAGAGCGCTTTGCGCATCTCGCAAGGCGTGACTCCGATGGAGAACCCATGGACCTGCCGCTCCACCCTGAGCTGAGGCACCATGTGGATCACCTGGACTTCATGCTGTTCCACACCCAGAAGGAGCTGGACAACTCGCGCGCCTACGCCAACCAGACCCACATGGCATTGGCTCATCATGCCGATGCTATCAAGCTGCTCGCCAAGGACCACAAGTCACTCCGTCTGCAGCGTGCCAAGAATGCCGTTACCATCGACCACCTTCGCGCCCGGATAGTATCCTTGGAGGCCACTGTCAAGGCTCAAGAAGATCAGCTGAATGGGATGGATGAAGACGGTGAAGACATCCAGGGAAGAGAAGCCTTCACGAGTGATGACGAGGACTTCGAGGAGGATGAATTCATCGAAGAGGAGGACTATGAGTTTCGGAGGCCGGAGAGGATGGAATCATCCCGATCGATGTGGATGATGAGGATGAGTAGTTGCACTAGTTCACATGTGTAGGTGTGGGTATGTATCAGGATCCCCTTGTATCGTAGAGCGGTGAATGGTTCTTAAAACCAACGGTGTGTTAACTTTGTAATATTTGATGTTTGGTATGAATGAAAAAGTGTTGTTGGTTGTACCCCCTCAACACTACTCAAGTTTTGAAACTTTTCAAGTTTATCTCAAACAAACCATAGAAATTCCTCGCTTATCTTATGATCCACCTCATTGTTCAGATGGCCCCTCCTACCCGCAACAACCCCCGTGCCCAAGCCAACCAGATGCACCTTGAGCACGCCAAGATGACTGACACCATCAACATCCTTGCCATGGAGCGCAAGGCACTTCGTCATCAACACGCCAAGAAGGACTACCTCATTGCTCGCCTCCGCGTCAGAATAGCATCACTGGAGCAGCTCATCTCAATACCCAACCATGCTCCCAGAGGCAAGTCCACTGTGACTTGCTATGAATGTGGTGTTACGGGTCATTACTCTAGAAAGTGCCCGATAAAAGCCGCCAACAATGCCCCAAGGACTGGAAGAAATGCTGTACCCATTACCCAAAAGGACAAGGCAACGGTAACCTGCTATGAATGTGGAATTGTGGGTCATTACTCCAATGAATGCCCCAAGAAGCTTGCTAGGACTGCCTTCAATACCGCTGCAACTGCCCAGCAGCAGCGCTATGCCACAACTGGAAGGAAGTTTGCCCCAAACTACCCACACAACCGCAACGGTCGTTACTACCGCTTGAATGCCACTCGAAGCTCGGGAAGCACCACGGACCATGCCAAGTATGTCTTCCTATTAATAACATGCTCAATCTCTCTTAGGAACCTAACTTTTCTTAAAATCTCGGGACGAGATTTGTTTAAGGGGGAAGGGTTTGTAACATCCCAAAAATTCAGAACAAAACAAATGAATTTCCCTTGTTCCAAATTTTGGAACCAACAAAAACTTTTATTAAATGAAGTATGATACCTAGTGATCTTGTTTAATTGTTGTGCTATTGCCATGATTGATTGTTATAATAGTTTGAAATAACCTTAAACCCTAAAACTCACCCCTCTTTCCACCATCCTAGCTAAAATAAAATAAAAGAAAATTAAATAAGAAAAAGGTATATGTGCCTATGGCTACTTTTATAAAACTTTACCCTAAGCTTTCTAATTTGCTTAGAGAATTGGAAAACCTTCACACACCTTATCCAAGGCTATTCAAACCATTTCCAAGTGGTTTCCAAAGAAATTAAAAAGAAACTAAAAATGCCATAGAGGCATATGAGAGTAAAATGCAAATTTGTGAATATTGAGAAGATGGACCCTAGGGCTTGTGGTGAATGGTTGGATCACTTCCATATACCATTTCAACACTCAACAACACCAAATGGGTCAAGTTAAGTCAAATTTAAAATGAAATACAACATATGCATAGAGGCATATGTGACACATAGCCATAATACCCAATTTTTGGCCCTATGATTTTAAACCTTGACCACATGGTGTGCAACCATTTCTAAACTTCATATAACCCTAAAGTGACCCTAACCCATGTCCAAGTGAAGCAAGACCAACACTTTACAAAAATAATAAAAAGTGACACATCACCTCTTATGTGTTATGGCCATTTTTGCAAATCTTTGAACAAGACCTTTTGAATTGGTTTCAATGGTTTGAAAATGTTTCTAAACCAAGAAGAATCACATTAGAGTCAACCAAAGTCAATTCAAATGGAGAGAAATCACATAGTGAGAAAATCCCCAAAATTCCCTTACATACACTTTATGTAGAAATGCAAATCCTTCACCAAGGCCATAATTACTTGCTTCCTTGCTTCTAAAATACTTCAATATGATAAACTAACACAATTGCATCATTGGATCAAGAATCAAATCAAAGGAAATCAAGATTTCATCTTACATATGATAATGGTCATTTGGGCCAAAATTATTTTCTTCACCACTTTACCCCCCTGTTTTTCTCAAATCCTAAACTAAACTTTGTCACCCAAAGCCATGTCATCCAAGACAATGTCAAGGTGAGTACTTTTCATGTTGACCACCATGGCCAGAGTTGACTAGGTTGACCAGTATTATATTGCCAAAAGAGGATCAGAGAAGAAAAACAAGATCACCTCAAATTTGAAACTACTGCAATTCTTTTCCAAATTGAGTGCCACCACCACCAAAACCTCACATTAATTATATCATTAAGATTCACCAAAAAGAATTTCAAAATTCGACAAAAAAGTTCATGCGGCCATTTTCACGAACACTTGGCGGGCGATAATTCAGAATTGAGTTACACTCTTTTGTCCAGTAGTTTCTTCCCTAAACCCCTTTAATCTTGTGATCATTTGCTAGTTCTAGGACCCCTGCATCATCCCTGTACCTGCCTTGGTCGATTAAAGTGAGAGGAGGGAGAGAAAAACCCTAAAACAATGCATGCCGTGGCCATGCCGGCCACCTCGGGCCAAAACTCTCCCTGGCCTCTCTCTCACTTTTCTCCATGTCCTCGAGTATCCCTGCAGCACAAGTACACGAATGGTACCCAGCCCTGGCTTGCACGACGCTTGGCATTGGCCGAGATCGCCGTGTCCAAACCGTGCCGGGACGGCGCCGGCACGCGCGCTCACCGCGCACTGGACGCGCCCGTACGTCGCGCGCTCGAGCGCGATCGTCCTCCTCCTGCATCCCTACCGCCGTGTCGAGTAGCCACTCCACAACCTCTAGCGCCTAGACACACTCAAGCACGCGCAGAAGCATGGTCACCATCGTCCTCGCCGTCGACGTACCGCGGGTGCGTGATGATACCGGACGCGCTCGAGCGATCCCTTCGTCCCTTCTGCGCCAGCTAGCTCTCGAGCACCGCTTGGACGACGCCTACCCACTGCCGTCCTCGCCTTGCCCTTTCGCTCGCCACAGGAGCCGCGCCATGGCCGCGCCCTTGCAGCACCCCACGGCCACCATGTCCCTCTATAAATAGAGCTCCTCAGCCCACGATCTCTTCACACATTTCACTCCCCTCCCCTCACCGAACAACCCGCCCCAATCAATTTCACCCTTAGTCGCCGGAGCTGCTCGAATTGGAAGCTCGGAGCCGCCGGAGCTCGCGGACCATCGCCGGTGATCCACGCCTCCTCAAGCTCCGCCACCTGTACCGGGAGCCTTTTCCCCTCGCCAACGTCGCCTCGAACCTCGACATCGACCGCCGGCGACCTACAGCGCCCTCCGATCCCCTAGGTACGCCGCCGGCCACGCCGGGATCTCGTCGGAGACGACAAGGCTCCACGGCCGTTCGATCGCGTTCGATCTAACGGATCACATAACGCATACCGTTTCGCGGGTTATGAACCAGCTGACGGGTGGCCCCCACCTCGTCGGGCGGCCCGCGCACACGGGCTGTGTTGCTTTGGGCCGCGCTACTCTGTTTAATTCGTTTCGGCCCATTCTGTTTTCCCGCGTGGCCCAATAATTCAAATATGATCTATTCCTTTTAGTTCAAATCCAATGCTGATGCTGAATTCAAATTTGAATGGTTTAAAATATACTACACCAAATTTGACAAATTTTATATAATTGGAAAGCCCATGAAATTGTCCAAATGATGCCACTGGCCTCATATCCAAATTCGTATTAAATGTCAAATGACAAAAATAACAAGGCAGAGACTTTTGCACATTCAAACTTTATTTAAAAATCAACCAAAATAGATTTTGAAGTAATTCCAATTCTAATAAATCGCAATTGATGTCCTCTAATTGATTATGCAATAACATAGCCCTGTTGTTTGTATGATCATGGACTAGATCAAATAAAATGGCTATGTAGTCATTTCTAGAGCATTTTAAGTGGAAATTCAAACTCAACCCTAACCAGAGATTTACCTCTCATTTAAGTTTTGATCCTAAGTACTAATAACCAGGGGGAATGACTTAGGCTAATGAACCCTTGAGAATTATTACTTAGAGATTTTAATTCATTTAGATGTTAAGTATTAAAACTATGTGAAGTGTAGCACTTCAATTAAATGAAACTCACATATAATAGATATGAAATGTTGACTTTTGGGTCAACCTATATTTCATACCTTGTTAATATATGGAGAGATTAAATCTTAATTTTAGGTAATGCAAAGAAATGAATTCTTTAAAGACCTACATTTCAAATTTTAGGAATTTAAATCTATGAGGTGTAGCACCTCATTTAAATCATTCTCACAAGTAATATTAAGTAATGTGATGACCCTGGTTGCTTGGTCTCATATTTGCTCACTTAAGATTATTAAATGATTGCCATAGTAGCATTTAAATTGTTCCAACTAATTATTAAATCATATGAGAGGTATCCCTCTCATTTAAACCTTTGTCTCAAGTAATTCTACATGAGGTAGAGACCATGGTCTATTAACTCTCATATGGAATTATTTGAGGATATTAAATCATTACTATGTTGGTATTAAATTGCATGAGGTGTATTCCCTCATTTAAATTATGTTTCTCAAATAATAAGTGTGAAGTGTTGACCTTAGTCAACATGTGCTCATACCTTAGTATTTGAGGAAATTAAATCTTAACAATATTTAATGAGAGGAGATTAGTTCTCCAAATAAATAAATAGAAACATTAATTAATATTGTAATGAGAGGAAACTATTTCCTCCAAAGCATTAAAGAGTTATACTAATAAATAATTATAATGAGAGGAAATTATTGTTTTCTTTAAAATAAAGCAAAGTAAATCACCATGCTAATAAGATGTGATGCTAGCATAGGCTTGTGTGAATCTTTGGTGTGTTTAGTCTAGCCTACAAGTTTTGTGTGGTGATTGTATCCTCGTATTCGTTATAGGCGCTAGTACCGAAGGCTACGAAGGGGACGACGAGAACATCTACGGAGAAGAAGGAGGAACATTTTGATCCATACACCAACCAAGGCAAGCTAATATTCTTGCAAGATACCCTAAGGCAAAGCTCTACAAGAGCAAGGCCTCATCCCCATTTAATTTATGCTTAATGATCCTATCCCAAGTTTTTACCTTACAAGTTTTTGACTATGGTTTATCAAAGCTTTACTTGAGTTTATTTATCAAAGTTACTTTTTGATTCATGATTCATTTTGTTTAGTTATGGAGTAGGGCAAGAGTATCAAACTTAGCCTAGAGCAATCCAGGTTACTTAGCACCCCTCATAACTAGTTGCTAGTGCTAAAGATTAAAATTGACTATTAGAGATGGAAGCTGGTGAAAACCAATGACTTTGAAAACCTTGGAATGATGAGTCATTCTATTGAAAGATTTTGAAGGTGAATATGACTGGTGAATGAATTGGTGAATTTTACAAAAACTGATGGTTGGGTTCGGATGCGATACCATTCCAATTTACGAGTACCCCCACAATACCTGATTATGGGTAGGGCTTAACTAAAAGTTTATGTGTCTTAGTATGGGTTCCCTCTAAACAAGCGTCATCGGGGTTATGCCAAGAGCTGCCTCCACAACACAAAAGCAACGACGTTAAAGATGAGGTGAATGTCCGGCCCACGCCTGTGCGGTTCCGGGTTGATTGCGGTTTCCACCGGGAGGCCAAGCTCATGGGGAGAGGTGCCTATACTAGGATATGTAAGTGAAAGGTTATGGTTGATGATCCGCGTACTTGAGTTACGATTATTCGGGGTTACCCACGACGGATGTAATCAAAAGTTGTGGCACAAGTGTACAACCTCTGCAGAGTGTAAACCTATTCGAATAGCCGCGTCCACGGTTAAGGACGGTTGGAAAGGCCATACTTGTTCCGTCATCGGACCATTTTCAAAAATGTGACCTATGACTTGTGTTTTAAATTTTGAAAGGTGAAGGGTGGATTTGAATTAAAATCACAACCAAGTTGTGGGAATGACACTAATGTTCCCACTTGAGTTAGTCTAGTGATTCAAGCATCTTTACTAAAAGTTTATGAAATAAACTTGGCTTTATGCAAATAAACCTAGAGCTTAGTATCCCCTTACTAAAATTGATAGTGCTTACACTAGTATTAGTTTGCGAGTACTTTAAAAGTACTCATGGCTTTGTCCCTGGCTATTCAAATGGCCAGACTTTGAAGGGGAACAGTAGTACGAGGAAGATGGACAGCAGGACGTCTACGACAACTAGGACTACTCCTGACGTCAAGCGTTGGCCTGTGGATTAGATAGCCACTACTACTTCGCTTCCGCTATTTGTGATGTTCGTTGATCAATAGATCAACTACTATTGTAATATTGGATCATGTGATCTACCCTTGTAAGACGATTATGTGTTGTAATAAATGATGACTCTATGATATTCAACTATTATGTCTCGCAACAACAATATTCCTGGGATTGCGATGTATGGCATAATAGGCATCTGGACTTAAAAATCCGGGTGTTGACAATGAGCGCATGGCTTACCTTGCATATATCATTCATGCATATATTTCAATATATATCTGAACATATTCTTAGGGATAAATATATATAGTTCAATCTCTTTCTCTCTCGATCTATATATATATCGTTGGTGGCCAAAAAACACACTTATATATACGCATGCACTTTATGCGCAAAGGCGCGGGTGCCTCTAATAATGTGTGTGTGCACTCGATCGATGATCCCTAAACCTTAAACCCTAAAACCCTAATCCCTAATTATACCCTAAACATACACCCTAAACACCCTAAACACTAAACCCTAAACCCTAGACCCTAAACCCTAAACACTACACCCTAAACCCTAAACCCTAAACCCTAAACCCTAACCCTAGACCCTAAACCCTAATAAAACACTAAACCCCAAACCCCAAACCCTAAACCCTAAACCCTAAACCCTAGACCCTAAACCCTAATTAATTAACGTTAACCCTAACCCTAACCCTAAAACCCTAGCTAGCTAATCCTAAACCCTAAACCCTAATTAAACCCTATATATATATATATAGGCCAACGACACTAAATTGCGCATCAAGCAAGCGACCAACTAATTAGCGCTAATAAATTAATTAACTTGTTGAATCTTGACAAGTTCTCTCGAATGAAAACACATTTGATTAAGTTGCCTCATAATATATATACAATTAGTGTGCATGCGCGCATGGCATACCTTGCACATATCATTCGTGCATATATGTCAATATATATCTGAACATATTCTTGGGGATAAATATATATATTTCAATCTTTCTCTCTCGATCTATATATATATATCGTTGGTGGCCAAAAAACACACTTATATATACGCATGCACTTTATGCGCAAAGGCGCGGGTGCCTCTAATAATGTGTGTGTGCACTCGATCGATGATCCCTAAACCTTAAACCCTAAAACCCTAATCCCTAATCCCTAATTGTACCCTAAACGTACACCCTAAACACCCTAAACACTAAACCCTAGACCCTAAACCCTAAACACTACACCCTAAACCCTAAACCCTAAACCCTAACCCTAGACCCTAAACCCTAATTAAACACTAAACCCCAAACCCCAAACCCCAAACCCTAAACCCTAAACCCTAAACCCTAGACCCTAAACCCTAATTAATTAACCTTAACCCTAACCCTAACCCTAAAACCCTAGCTAGCTAATCCTAAATCCTAAACCCTAATTAAACCCTATATATATATAGGCCAACGACACTAAATTGCGCATCAAGCAGGCGACCAACTAATTAGCGCTAATAAATTAATTAACTTGTTGAATCTTGACAAGTTCTCTCGAATGAAAACACATTTGATTAAGTTGCCTCATAATATATATACAATTAGTGTGCATGCGCGCATGGCATACCTTGCACATATCATTCGTGCATATATGTCAATATATATCTGAACATATTCTTGGGGATAAATATATATATTTCAATCTTTCTCTCTCGATCTATATATATATATCGTTGGTGGCCAAAAAACACACTTATATATACGCATGCACTTTATGCGCATAGGCGCGGGTGCCTCTAATAATGTGTGTGTGCACTCGATCGATGATCCCTAAAGCTTAAACCCTAAAACCCTAATCCCTAATTATACCCTAAACGTACACCCTAAACACCCTAAACACTAAACCCTAAACCCTAGACCATAAACCCTAATTAAACCCTACAAATATATATATATATATATATATAGGCCAACGACACTTAATTGCGCATCAAGCAAGCGACCAACTAATTAGCGCTGATAAATTAATTAACTTGAATCTTGACAAGTTCTCTCGAATGAAAACACATTTGATTAAGTTGCCTCATAATATATATATAATTAGTGTGCATGAGCGCATGGCATACCTTGCACATATCATTCGTGCATGTATTTCAATATATATCTGAACATATTCTTGGGGATAAATATATATAGTTCAATCTCTTTCTCTCTCGATCTATATATATATCGTTGGTGGCCAAAAAACACACTTATATATACGCATGCACTTTATGCGCAAAGGCGCGGGTGCCTCTAATAATGTGTGTGTGCACTCGATCGATGATCCCTAAACCTTAAACCCTAAAACCCTAATCCCTAATCCCTAATTATACCCTAAACGTACACCCTAAACACCCTGAACACTAAACCCTAAACCCTAGACCCTAAACCCTAAACACTACACCCTAAACCCTAACCCTAGACCCTAAACCCTAATTAAACACTAAACCCCAAACCCCAAACCCTAAACCCTAAACCCTAGACCCTAAACCCTAATTAATTAACCTTAACCCTAACCCTAACCCTAAAACCCTAGCTAGCTAATCCTAAACCCTAAACCCTAATTAAACCCTATATATATATATATATATATATATATATATATATATATATATATATATAGGCCAACGACACTAAATTGCGCATCAAGCGAGCGACCAACTAATTAGCGCTAATAAATTAATTAACTTGTTGAATCTTGACAAGTTCTCTCGAATGAAAACACATTTGATTAAGTTGCCTCATAATATATATACAATTAGTGTGCATGCGCGCATGGCATACCTTGCACATATCATTCGTGCATATATGTCAATATATATCTGAACATATTCTTGGGGATAAATATATATATTTCAACCTTTCTCTCTCGATCTATATATATATATCGTTGGTGGCCAAAAAACACACTTATATATACGCATGCACTTTATGCGCAAAGGCGCGGGTGCCTCTAATAATGTGTGTGTGTGCACTCGATCGATGATCCCTAAACCTTAAACCCTAAAACCCTAATCCCTAATTATACCCTAAACATACACCCTAAACACCCTAAACACTAAAACCTAAACCCTAGACCCTAAACCCTAAACCCCAAACCCCAAACCCCAAACCCTAGCTAAACCCTAAACCCTAAACCCTAATTAATTAACCTTAACCCTAACCCTACCCCTAAAACCCTAGCTAGTTAATCCTAAATCCTAAACCCTAATTAAACCCTACATATATATAGGCCAACGACACTAAATTGCGTATCAAGCAGGCGACCAACTAATTAGCGCTGCTAAATTAATTAACTTGAATCTTGACAAGTTCTCTCGAATGAAAACACATTTGATTAAGTTGCCTCGTAATATATATACAATTAGTGTGCATGCGCGCATGGCATACCTTGCACATATCATTCGTGCATATATTTCAATATATATCTGAACATATTCTTGGGGATAAATATATATATTTCAATCTTTCTCTCTCGATCTATATATATATCGTTGGTGGCCAAAAAACACACTTATATATACGCATGCACTTTATGCGCAAGGCGCGGGTGCCTCTCTAATAATGTGTGTGTGCACTCGATCGATGATCCCTAAATCTTAAACCCTAAAACCCTAATCCCTAATTATACCCTAAACATACACCCCCTAAACACCCTAAACACTAAACCCTAAAGCCCTAAACCATAAAGACTAATGAAACACTAAACCCTAAACCCTAAACCCTAACCCTAACCCTAACCCCTAGCTAACCCTAAACCCTAAACCCTACATATATAGGCCAACGACAGTTAATTGCGCATCAAGCAGGCGACCAACTAATTAGCGCTGATAAATTAATTAACTTGATTCGTGCATATATTTCAATATATTTTTGAACATATTCTTGGGGATATATATATATTTAAATCTCTCTGTTATCTCGATCTATATATCGTTGGTGGCCAAGAAACACACTTATATATATACGCATGCACTTTATGCGCAAAGGCGCGGGTGCCTCTAATAATGTGTGTGTGCACTCGATCGTTGATCCCTAAACCTTAAACCCTAAAACCCTAATCCCTAATCCCTAATTATACCCTAAACGTACACCCTAAACACCCTAAACACTAGACACTAAACCCTAGACCATAAACCCTAAATGTACACCCTAAACACCCTAAACACTAAACCCTAAACCCTAGACCCTAAACCCTAGCTAGACCGTAAACCCTAACCCTAAAACCCTAGCTAGCTAACCCTAAACCCTAAACCCTAATTAAACCCTACATATATATATACAGGCCAACGACACTTAATTGCTCATCAAGTAGGCGACCAATTAACTAATTAGCGCTGATAAATTAATTAACTTGATTTTTGACAAGTTCTCGATCTCCAATGAAAACACATTTGATTAAGTTGTCTCATAATATATATATAATTAGTGTGCATGTGCGCATGGCATACCTTGCATATCATTCGTGCATATATTTCAATACATGTTTGAAGATATTCTTGGGGATATATATATTTCAATCTCTCTCTCTCTCGATCTATATATCGTTGGTGGCCAAGAAACACACTTATATATATACACATGTACTTTAATTTATTTGCCTCACAATATATATAATAAATATGCATGCATGGCCTAACCATGTATGCTTATATATGTGTTTAATTTGGAGATTTCAATCGCTCTCTCGCCGCTCTCTCGTTGGTGGCCAACAACACACACATGCACTTTGTGCGCAAAGGCATGTGCCTCTAATAATGTGTGCGCGATCGATCGGTCTAGTTTTGATTAATCATAGCACACAAATATAGAAGTTGTATTTGAATCCACACAACCCTAATCTAAAACACATAGCCCCTAACATGGCCTAATTAAGCTGACCCCTTCTCTCTAGCTAATTAGTGGAAATTGCACAAAATCAAAAGGGGTCCCTCACTAATTATACATATATATCTAGATTGTGATAAACTTTTGCCCCATATTTGGTGGATGGGTGCATCTTGGCATGTAAAACAATTAATGTTTGCAAATGGCGTTGTCAAAATTTATGTACAAATAATTTCTTTCCATCCAAAGTGCATAAAATGGGAGTTTTAATGAAGAAGGTACAAATAAAACAGCTCAACATGCCTCCACACCCCGATTTTCACAGGAAGTAGAGCATATTTAAAGGATAATTCCAGAGTTTTACTATTTTTCAAGCAACTTTGCTAATTTCCACCCACTCACATGACTTTATGTCGATTTAACGAAAATAGGGCGAATTTAATCTACATGGGCGGGATAGTTTGAATTGTGCGCGCGGCAAAGGGAACCGCCTATTCCTCAACCTTGTGCACGGCAAATTACACACACAACTCCATTAAACACCACCTACCGAGCGGCCCGGCCGCATGACCCCCCACCCACCGCTACACAACTTATCCCCGTCCGTGCGAAGAGCTTCCCCTCCCCGTCCCGTCCGTGCGAAGAAGAAGCTTCCCCTCCCCGTCGTTCTTCTCGAGATGCACCGGCGGTCAAGTTGATCCACGGTAGGGTTGCTATCTCTAGCTCAATCATGCATCGGGCAAGACGGCCTAACGATTTATATTTTCTTGATGCTGCTAAAAAAAATCGTCAGTATGCTCGAACTAATTGGCACTTTATAATTTTCCGCTCGATTTGTCCTCGATCAATTTGTTCATTTGCGTGGGCATATAGAGTCAGTTCTGCACTCGATCCATTAATTTGCTGAAATGCCATGACAGAGATTTGTACACGATCTGTTTGCTAAAATGTCGATGGGCATTTTTTGTTTTGTACTCAACATGATTGCTGAAATGCATAATCATGTACTAGTATAGTTTTGTACTCGATGGATATACATTTCCTACTTCGCCTTAAATTAATCACCAACCATTGTATCTCATAATTAAACGAGATGGACAGAACTTGGATACTTGCATGGACACTTATGTTCCCCTTCATATATAAATGGTGTTCAACCCTTTATGGGGTTTATTAGAGCTCATGAAGGTCACGACACTGGACGTGTATTTCCATGCTGCACATGTATGAATGGTGAGAAGAGGCCTCACCATGTAGTGGAAGATCATTTACACATTTTTGGGATGGACCGCACATATGTTAGGTGGGTTTATCATGGTGAACCACATAATGATCCTTCAGCGGGAGAAGCGAGATCTTGCTCACACTCGTATGTGTCTTGGCATATGTAGTTGATTATTTATATTGATGCTGCCGTTGTTTCGATCAATAGTTTGCATTGCTTGTGCAAGTTACGTACTCAAATTTAACTTGTTGCGGATGGATGGACGGGAAGGAGAGAAAAAGCGCTTGCTTCGGGAACCGGGTTTCAGCTCCGGGACATGTGCTTGTGCCGGATGAGAAGGTAAATATGTAAAACGGCATTTGTTCAGGTTGCATCCCTTAGATGTTTGTCTAATCTGTTGATGTACTAATTGCGAAGCATAGAGTTGAAGAGGTCTCTCAGTTTGATGGGAGATTTGAAGATGAATCTCAGTTTGATGCACCTGTGGATGGTACTGATGACGGGCCTTTAATAGACGAAGGTCCTGCACCTGAGATTATCCAGCCTACAGAAGGAGGCCGTGGACCGAGTACACAGCTTTGCGTTGAAGTGGATGCACGCCCAGAGATCATCAGTGGCGTCCGGGTAGTCTCAAGACCACCCAGCCCTGATGCACCTGTGGATGGTACTGATGACGAGCCTTTCATAGACGAAGGTCCTGCACCTGAGATTATCCAGCCTACAGAAGGAGGCCGTGGACCGAGTACACAGCTTTGCGTTGAAGCGGATGCACGCCGGAGATCATCGAGGGCGTCCCGGTAGTCTCGGGACCACCTAGCCCCGATGCAAAATGTTGAGCTACTTTATGATTCGTACTCTTATGTTCCGGTGCTGTAGTATGTACTATCTTTGTTATGATTTGTACGCCTTTGGCGCTAGAACTATAATTAAGCATTCGGTGGATGATCGCGTTGCAAAATTTGACACCCACACAATCAGTTCATCGTATGAGTAGTAGCACAATTACTTCTACAGCCGAGTCCTGCCAGCGCATTAATTGGTAGCATGAAACACTTTCAGGCACTCCCCTCTGATTCATATTAATTGACTCAATTTTGTCTAGATATGGATGTATCTAGATGCATTTGTTAACTATACTAACAAACTTGAGTCAGTTAATATGAATCGATGTAAACCGCCCAAGTCCTCCGACGAGCTAGTTTATTGACTCCGGACTCCAAGCCTCTCGCGGCAAGCCATCGACGAAGCTTTGACCAGATCTTGGCCCGCTTTTTTTGCGAATAGCAAAGCTTTGACCAGTTCCTCTCGGGATACAGCACGCCGGTGAGCTTGCACGGTTTCCATGAGCACTTTCCGGCGGAACTTCCTCTGCAGCGCCCTCAAGCCGCCGCTGCGAGACAGCACGCAGTGCCTCGAGGTGGACGGAACGGACGAACTCGGGATCTCAGGGTGGGGGGTCCGCCTCGTCCGGGAACGATCTCCAGCGGGTTAACGAGGACATGCATGGCAGCCAGGGGATTTGGTTTTTTTTTGTTGTTGTTTGAGCTTGGGATTTGGGGTTTTTTTGGATAGGGGAGGAGGAACCGAGGAAGAGGAAGGAACAGCCCGCGTGCTTGGCGCGTGGCAGTGTGCTTGAATTTCGAATTTTTGTGAAATGTTTCATTTCCCCGCTACAATTCGGGGGTTTTCTTGACGCGCCAATGCGTCCCGCCGTGCAGGTTCAAGTGAATTTGGGGTGCCACACTATGGGCCCCAGTTTCAGTGAGACATGTAATGACTAGTCACATAAGTAAGTTCACTGTGTAATAAAATATGTTACCCCTCCCCTTTATGTAGCCCCCTTTGTCTCTCCCGATCGAGTGCCGACCGCCGACGGATGCAAGCCGCTAGCTCGATCCCCTCCTTTCTCCTCCACCGTCCAGGCATCCAGCTTGGAGGGGCAAGCTGCATCTAGACCAAGCGGATTAGGTAGTACTAGTAATGCTCTTTCCTTTCTCGAGATCGGTTCTTTTTTCCTCACCTCGATATCTTGCGCATCTACTATTTCCTATTACGGGCGAAGGGGTGTCTTTACGGTCACCCTCGCGACCGGGAGTGATTGATGGGGGTGGGGGGCGGGGGCTACCTTTGCTTGGATTGGGGTGTTCTTCCTTTATTTGTCGACATTTGCAACCTTTGTATTTTCTGCGGATCCTCAATGTATCTTTTGTCGGCTTGTACGGGAAAGGAAATACCTCGGTGGTGGTGGGGTGGGGGCAATGGAGCGTAAGGCCACCACGCATGTGGGCGGTTGGCCGAGCTCGAGCTGCGTCCCCAGCCCCGCAAAGCGGGTACTCCGTTTGCTTATCCACTACGTCCGTCCGCATCCTCAATCTGTTCTCGTTCGGGAAGATGCTTAAAGTAGCACATGTCTTCAGTTGTTTGTGCATAAAGCCTCCGTGACACCATGCTCTATATTCTCTGTATCGAGGTTGGTACCTCCGGGTTCCGTGCTGAGGCTATGGGGAACGAGAATAGCGCCCCACCTGCTGCGGGAGCATGGCCCGATCTGCGGCACAAGAAGCGAAATGCCACAGCCTGAGTTGGGCGGGGACCGCCGAGGGGTAATTTTTTTAACCAACTTACCATGATGTAGTCCGAATCTGATACTTCCCTCGGATCCAAATTAATTGACTCAACTATCTCGTAGATACGGATGTATCTAGATGTGTTTTTAGCTCTAGATACTACTACCTCCATCCCAAAGCTTAGGGATTATATTATTTTTAGAAAGTCAAACTATACCATGTTTGACTAAGCTTTTAAAAATCATTAACATGCAAAATACAAAATTAATATCATTAAATAGGTTGTGAAATATATTTTCCTACGGTATCTACACAATATTATATTTGTTGATAGAATGTTCTAAAATTTTGGTCAAACTTTACTTGTTTTGATTTCTCAAAAATAAATAAGCCTTAAGCTTTGGGATGGAGGTATCTAGACAAAGCTGAGTCAACTGGAGTAGTTTTTTTGTCTGTCCATAGCTAGTGTTCATGGTGCAAAAGGCTAAGAGCATCCACTATATGCATCAGTCTATCTCATACCGTAATTCAATATCACTGCTGAGGTCTGCCTTTTGTTTTGCTATTCATATGCAGATCGAAACTTTAGGGCCTTTACTCAAAAGGAAGATCAAAACTACGGGCTGATCAGGCTGCCAGTATGTTGATGCCGCCCCCATCTTCTAAATGCCTCTACAAGCACAAGGCCACGCGCCCGCTGGGTGGTGATCTTTTAATGAATATGGTATATTTTCTTAATCCACAAAACATGCCTTGATATTTGTCTGTTTATTGTCGGTTTTTTCTAATGCTTGCCAAAAGTTTACAACAACAACAACCAAGCCTTTCAGTCCCAAACAAGTTGGGGTAGGCTATAGTTGAAGCCCATAAGATCTCGAAGCCAAAAGTTTAGAAACACCAAATTCGTTTGCTTACAATCATCATACAGTAATGTTCATCTACTCTCCAGTTCCCCTAACCCAACAAAAAATCATGTTAATTACGATTTTTAGATTAAAAGAGCACCATTAGGCGCTGTTAATTACGATTTTGAGATTAAATGTCATTTGCAATTGCTAATTACAATTTTGAGGCAAATGATTAGTTTAACCTTGATCTGTTCCGCTCTCCATTTTTCCCAACCGAAAAAATGTAACCATTCCATTCCTCTGAAATGGAACCATTCCATTCCATTCCATTCCACGCTGTTTCAGAACCGAACACACCCTTGCATTGTTGTGAACTGTTTTCCATACACAGCCATACCCTTCCACTTACATCCAGCACTATATGCATCAGTCTGTCTCGGAGTCATTCAATATCACTGCTGAGATCTGTTCCCATTCTTATGCAGGCTGAAACTGCTGCGCCTTTACTCAAGTGGATGCAAAATGAGGCTGATGAGGCTGCTGTGAGGACGATGGTGCCGGCACCATCATCCGAAAATCTCTACAAGCACGAGGCCATGGGCCAGTCGGGTGGTGACCTTTTAATGAATCTGGTATATTTTCTTAATCCACATACATGATTTTATTATTATCTGTTTAATTACCGTTGGCTTTGCCTAATGCTTACCAAAAATTCAGAAACACTGCGTTTGCTTACAATCATCATACACTAATTTTTCACTTTTCAGTCTGTCTCATCCAGTATATAAACTGTTGAGTTCCGTTGGCTTCTTTTGTAATCATTTGCATTGTTTTTCAACTGTTGTCTATGCACAACCCTATTCTTCCACTTACATCCCGCACTTTTTGCATCAGTCCATCTCATAGATTTATTAAATATCAATGATGAGTTCTGTTGCTATTCATATGCAGGATGAAGCTTCTGTGCCTCTACTCAAATGGATAAAAAATGATCCCGATGAGGCTGCTTGTGAAGATGATGGTGCCGCCACCATCTTCCGAAAACCTCCTCAAGCACAAGGCCACGGGCCAGTTCGGGTGGTATCCTTTTTAGGCAGGTATATTTTCTTAATCCTCATACATGATTTGATTTGTCCGTTTATTGCCGGCTTTGTCTAATTATGCTTACCAATAGTTCGAAACACACACAACCCTATTCTTCCACTTACATCCAGCACTATATGCATCGGTGTCTCATAGATTCATTTTATATATCACTCGCTGATGTCCGTTGCTCATCAATTTTCATATGCGATCTGAAACTGCTAAGCCTTCATTGGTCAAAAGGATTGCAAGCTGCTGCTCGATGAGGCATCTGCAGAGGCTGCCACCAAGTTACTTGTCGGCCCCACCTTCCGGATGCTTATATAAGCTCAAGTCCAAGGACCAGCCGGGCCGTAACCATCCAAGGGTTCGGGTATATTTTCTTAAGCCACATATACATGCCATGATTTATTTCGATATTATCACCGGCTCGTCTCATCGCTTCTTGGAATTCGGAAACGCCAAATTAGCATGCTTATATTCATCATACACTAAATTTTGACTGTTCGGTTTGTAACATAGTGTTATGCACTCGCTTGTCAACATTTGCATTGCTCGAACTATGCACTTTACACAACCTAATTCTTCCACTTACATTCAGCGCTACGCACCGGTAGTACCTCCCATGTTTCCTTCACCATCCCGATGCCGAGCTTGCGGGAATATGGCGGGCCCATGTACATACCCCGCATATAACACCTCCTATGGCTCTATCTACCTTTCTAATAACTCCTTCACGGAGTTACAGGTATGTATTCTCGGTGGTTTAGCATGAATTGGCATATAGTAAAGTCTTGTTTTTAGTCTTCCTCGCTTCTTACATTAGTATCAATTTTCACCTGCAGATCGTACCTTGTGAACTTCGTCCAATGATTAACCAGATGTGTCCGCATGAAGGGTCTTTCACTATGCATGGCAATAGCAAATTGATGAACACCTACACGGTCTATGAGGTGTATGTCTACAAGACGCAGGCCATCACATATTTGTATGGACATGATTGGAGAAAGTTTGCTTTTGACTACGGTCTGAAGAAGGGCGACGAGCTGAGGATCAGAAACTCAAACGGGCAGATATACGTAATCGCTTACAGAGTTGGAGACACTTCCAAATATATAATATGTAACTTTTTTGTACTCATATCCTTTGATTACTGCATTCTGAGCAGTTGTTCTAAACCATTCCTCTGTTCTAGCTTGCTGGGTTTAACATGATCAAAGCTGCAGATCCCTGATGGAACAGGAGCGGATGTCACAAAGGGCACCCACACCAGCACCGGCACCGGCTTCCCACTCTCCTGCATCAGCACCGGTTCCTGTACCAGCACCGTTTATTGCATCTACCCAGCAGGCCCCTACATCAGCATTGGTTCATGTAGAGGCCCCATATACTACACCTGCCCAGCAGGCTCCTGCATCAGCGATCGGTTCCTCTAGCTGCACCGTTCTCGCACCCGCCCAACGAGTCTCTGCATCAGCACCGGTTCCTCTAGAGGCACCGTTTACTGCACCTGCCCAGCAGTCTCCTGCATCAGCACCGGCTCGTGTACCGGCCCAGGCTCCTGCACCTGCCCCAGCCAGATCACCGAGGTCTCAGCTCATTGCTGTGGCCACCCGTGTGGTGACCAGGACGCATCTGAAGGCTATGTTCGTGAGTATATACAGCATAACTGCTCTTATCTTGATGTCTTCTCTGCTCAAAGTCTCACATGGTTCAGTCTTCAGTGCATTGGTGCCATTGACTAATTTTTGTTGGTATCTCTTGCTTTGAATCAGAAATTGCCTAAAAGTATCGCCAAGGATCTCAATGCTGGCCGAAGGGGCAAGATTTCCCTCCTCATGGAGAGTGAAGGTCTCACCGTGGAGGGACGGTACTCCGTTAGTCCCACAGATGGCCGCTTGGCTGTTACTTCCAGGTGGAAAAAGTTCATTGATGGTGCTAAACTTCGCATTGGATCAAAGTTGAAGGTCAAGATCTTTCGATGCCGCTGTGACATGCTGGTCATCAAGTTTGCGGTTGTCTAGTTCTATTGTCCCATGAGCCCTTAGCAAATGCATTTGTAGTTATACTTATATAAGGTTATCTTATCCGAACTGCTAATTAATTGTATGGGTGGTAAAACTCTGGCAAGCTTTTGCTCTTAGCAAGTATGTATGTATGATTAGCTATTATGATAACTAATGTTTGTGTTCATCTTAATTTGCATTTCCGTTTTAGAAAAAAACTTAATTTCTATTTTGGCTGACCTGTTAGAGAACTATCAGATTGAATCCACAACATGATTCAAATAGATTCATTACACCAAGCCACATGTCTTGACCTTGCTATACACTAGTTCCATTAATCGGTGCAAGAAGGCTTACCCGAGCTGCTCGAACCACGGCGATTCGAATCCACCTTAGCTATCTAGCTAGAAATACAACCTTTGCGAAAGAGGATTTGCGATACGGGGAGGCTGACATTGGGGACCCATGAGCCGACGAGCGTCGTCAACGTTTTAAAGGCGGCAGGAGATCGAAACAAAAAAAAAGCCAAAAATCAGTTGGTAAACAAAATCCAAGAAATGAAACTTTTACCTTTCGAGAGGATGACATGCGGGACCCATGAGGTAGCAGCATCCTCAACTATTCCAAGGCGGCAGGGGATCAAAATAAAAATAGGAAATAGCCAGAAATTAATTAGGGTAAAAAATAAATCTATCAAAGGAAACCTTTATTGTTCATAGAGGATGACATGTGGGACCGACCTGCCACTGCGTCGTCATGGTTTCAAAGGGGCAGGGATCAAAAGAAAAAGGCAAATAACCAGAAATTAGGGGTAAAAAATAAATCCAACAAAGGAAACTTTTATTGTTCATAGAGGATGACATGCGGGACCCATGAGCCAGCAGCTTCCTCAACGTTTCCAAGTCGGCATGAGATTTAAAGAAAAAGGCAAGTGACCAAATATCAGGAGCCAAAAATAATCCAAGAAAAGAAATTTTATTGTACATAGAGGATGACATGCGGGTCCCATTTTGCAGCAGCGGTCTCAACATTTCCAAGGCGGCACGAGACCAAAAGAAAAATGAAGTAGCCGAAATCGGGGTGAAAAAAATCCAAGAAAAGAAAGATTTCAATTAGGCTGCATCTGGACATCTGGGCCTTCGAACTATCCTGCTGGGCCTTTTGACTCGTACAATTTCAGCTCACTCCAAAACAGGAAAGTTCGGATTTTTCTAAAAAAAACAGGAAAGTCCTATGCTTCGCAAAAACACAAAACAAGGAGATTCAACATATAAGTTTGTTTATGTAAAAATAAAGATTTAATTTATCCGTTCGCAATAGCTCAGAGCGAAATACAATGTTTATTGTCTGCAAAATAATCAAGATATCACATGTTTCTTGTACGGGAGGCTGACATCGGGGACCCATGAGCCAGCAGCGTCGTCAACGTTTTAAAGGCAGCAGGGGATGGAAAGAAAAAATAAACCAAAAATCTGTTGGTAAAAAATACAAGAAAAGAAACATTTTTGTTCTGAGAGGATGACATGCGGGACCCATGAGGCAGCAGCATCCTCATCGTTTATTGTTCATAGAGGTTGACATGTGGGACCCGTGAGCCAGCAGCGTCCTCAACGTTTTAAAGGCTGCAGGAGATCGAAAGAAAAAATAAGCCAAAAATCGTTTGGTCTACAAAATCCAAGAAAAGAAACATTTACCGTTCTGAGAGGATGACATGCGGGACCCATGACTCCATGAGGCAGCAGCATCCTCAACGATTCCAAGGCGGCAGGGGATCAAAGGAAAAAAGGAAATATCCTGAAATTAATTAGGGGTTCAAAATAAATCCATCAAAGGAAACTTTTATTGTTCACAGAGAATGACATGTGGGACCGACCTGCCAGCTGCGTCATCATCGTTTCAAAGGGGGCAGGAGATCAAAAGAAAAAGGCAAATAGCCAGAAATTAGGGGTCAAAAATAACTCCAAGAAAGGAAACTTTTATTGTTCGTAGAGGATGACATGCGG
Source organism: Lolium rigidum (assembly GCF_022539505.1). Taxonomy (NCBI): domain Eukaryota; kingdom Viridiplantae; phylum Streptophyta; class Magnoliopsida; order Poales; family Poaceae; genus Lolium; species Lolium rigidum. Next base: position 153,221,162 of record NC_061512.1, on the reverse strand, counting down.
GACCCATGAGCCGGCAGCTTACTCAACGTTTCAAAGGCGGCATGAGATCGAAAGAAAAAGGCAAGTGACAAAATATCAGGAGCCAAAGATAATCCAAGAAAAAAACTTTATTGTACATAGAGGATGACATGCGGGTCCCAATTAGCAGCAGCGGTCTCAACGTTTCAAATGCGGCTTGAGATCAAAAGAAAAAGGAAATAGCCAAAAATCAGAGGGTGAAAAAAAACCCAAGAAAATAAACTTTTATAGCACATAGAGGATGACATGCGGGTCCCATGAGCCAGCAGGTTCCTCAACGTTTCAAACGTGGCATGAGATCGAAAGAAAAAGGCAAGTGACCAAATATCAAGAGCCAAAAATAATTCAAGAAAAGAAACTTGAGTGTACATAGAGGATGACATGTGGGTCCCATTTAGCAGCAGCGGTATCACCGTTTGAGAGGCTGCACGGGATCGAAAGAAAAAGGCAAGTGACCAAATATCAGGAGCCAAAAATAATCCAAGAAAAGAAATTTTATTGTACATAGAGGATGACATGCGGGTCCCATGAGCCTGCAGGGTCCTCAACGTGGCATGAGATCGAAAGAAAAATGCAAGTGACCCAATATCGGAGCCAAAAATAATTCAAGAAAAGAAACTTGATTGTACATAGAGGATGACATGCGGGTCCCATTTAGCAACGAGCGGTATCACCGTTTGAGAGGCTGCACGGGATCGAAAGAAAAAGGCAAGTGACCAAATATGAGGTTCCAAAAAAAATCCTAGAAAAGAAAGTTTTATAGTACATAGAGGATGACATGACGGTCCCATTTAGCAGCAGCGGTCTCACCGTTTGAGAGGCGGCAGGGGATCGAAAGAAAAAGGTAAGTGACCAAATATGAGGTGCCAAAAAAATCCAAGAAAAGAAAGTTTTATAGTACATAGAGGATGACATGCGGGTCCCATTTAGCAGCAGCGGTATCACCATTTGAGAGGCGGCAGGGGATCGAAAGAAAAAGGCAAGTGACCAAATTTGAGGTGCCAAAAAAACTCCAAGAAAAGAAAGTTGATTGCTCATAGAGGATGACATGCGAGTCCCAATTAGCAGCAGGGGTGTCAACGTTTCCAAGGCGGCAAGGGATCAAAAGAAAAAGGAAGTAGCCAGAAATCAGGGGCTCAAAAAAAATCCAAGAATAGAAAGAATTTTGGTTCATAGAGGATGACATGCGGGACCCATGATCCTGCATCGTAAACGGCTAGGTCGGAGAGCGTTGAACGAGATGGCGCGATCGAGAAAAAAAACAATGCCAGAGAGGCTGCCATCTGGGCCCTACATCCCTCGGCGGTGCGGATTTGCGTTGACTCGGCCGGCGAACCCGAGAATTCGAGATGCACCACGTCTCGGGCCACCATACGCAACGTTTTGGCCGTTTTCGTCGGGCTAGGTGGCCTCAAAAACGAGAAAAAAACGTTTTGACATGCACAACGGAAAGACCCAAAATCGTCGGCCATGGTACACCAGCAACCACGGCGCGACTTCAACTTCGTCGGCCATGGCAACTTTTCTTGTAGTGATACTCCGCATATATGTGAGGTGAGATGCACAAACTATCACGCCACGACATGATGCGAGATGCAAACATGCATATGCATGGCATATTCATGTTCAACACATTTTTCTGATCAATTTTAATATATAACACTTTTTTATTTTGAGTTATAGTTTAGGAGATATGAATTTTGCAAGATATAGACATATGCTGCAATTTTTCAGAAAATAGAAAAAGGGGGAAACGTTTTGTACCGAGCGATAGGCTAGCCACAGAGGCTGACTTGCGGGCTAGGGGTGCTGACTGTGCAGCAGGCACCGCGGGTTGATCTCCAGGAAACTGCAGGGGGTTTTCGCTGAAAAGGACATAGGAAGGGACCGCTTGTTGAGATAAAGGAAAAGACACGGGCCTGGATGCAAAAGCATCCAGATCCAGATCTGAGAAAAACTCTTACCGTGGGTGTGCCCAGCCGCAGCGATTGACTGGTGGGGCCTAGGGGACGACGTGGCCGCCACGCTGGCGAACCATGTGTGCACGCCCATGAGGAGTTCGACGCGGTGTGGCGGTGACCACCTACGCTACGGCGTGGACGCGCCCGTGCGACACGGGCCACTCCAGGAAGCGGGCGTGGGCGTGTTCGAAGCGGGAGATGAAGGGGAGTCTTCCCGTGGCGGAGTCGGAGCCAGGGAAGCACCATGGAGGCACCGGTGATGGCATCTATGTGGGACAGCGGCGGTTCAACGATGAGAATCAGAGCCAGGACCCAAAGGAGAGAAAGGAGGGGACCAATGAATGCATGAGCTCACCAGAGTCTACTGGTTCGCTCAGAAGGGGCGGAGGATGAAGGACAACGCCGGAATCGAAGAAAATAGGGGGCGGTGCTGAGGGAGGAACGGCGACGTTGGCAAGGGTTCATGCGTCCACAACTTGACTCCTTGCAGAGGAGGACGAAGTTGAGAAGGGCGCAGCTCCCGGTGGCGTCGGCGCGGTGCGGGGTGGCCGGGGACGATGGGGCGCCATGGAGGAGCTCACGGTGGCGCTCGGACGCTCAGAAAGAGGAAAAGAGGGGGAGGAAGGCGGCAACGCGTGGAGGGGAGAAGAGGAGGGCTAGGGTTTGGTGAGGATTTAAGGAGGGAGAGGGAGCAGGTGGAGGGGGACCTCGCTGGTGGAGGACATCGACGGGGGGGGGGGGACTTCACGTTCTCTGCGTGTGTTCTCGTGGAAGACGACAAGCGATGAAAAGAAGAGGACGTACCGGTTCGTCTCGGGCCGGGCCAGGCCGACTAGAAAAAAGGGAAAGGAGAGAGAGACGGGCCAGCAGCTGGACTGCGGGAAGAGAGGGATAACTGGGCCAGGGAGAGAGAGCAAGCCCAGGGGGTTAGGTTTAGGGGTTTTCTCTTTTTATTTTGAAAGCTTTTACCCTTTCTTTTATTTCCAAACTGTTTTGAAAACCAGATTCAAACCAGACCAAAACAACACCAAAACATTTTGAAAGATGAAACCTTTAAGATAAGATATTTGTTAGATAGTTTTGGGGGTTAGGGTTTGTTAAATGAAAAAGAGGAGTAGGTTTAGTAATTAAACCATAAGAGAGAGAAAAGCGAAATAGCTAGGTTTTGAAAAATAATTTTATTTAGTGAAATACATGGATGATGTGATGCAAGATGTCATGATGAGGCAGAAAAGGAAAAGAACAGACAAAACAATTAGGGGTCCTATCCTGGGCCGTTACAATCGACACCACTAACAAGGAATCTCGCCCCGAGATTCCACGCCATGGTACGGGGAGAGAGGTGAACTATCGTGTCTTCAGGTGACGTGTCGATCTCCTCGACACCACTAACAAGAATTGTTGCTCCAGGTAGAACGGGCGACACCATCAACAAGAAGTTGTTGTTCCGTTGACGATGATGCGCTTCTGTTGAGATCCTCCGAAGATCGAACCTAATAGGATAAGGCAAAGATCATCCACCCATGTCGAAACCTACGACCCGGAGAACTCAGATAAGAGAGAAGAATCAAAACTTGCAAGGTAAGAGAAGAAAGCGTTTAGGTAAGGAGAAAATCAGAACTAATCAGATCTATCCAGCGATGTTTCAGAAAATAGTTTTGACACTAGACACAACAACATCCGTTGGTAAGGTTATCCTACAGGCTGGACTAGTGGGGTACCGTCAACCTGAGGCTCTGATACCAACTTGTGATGCCCCGGAACCGGTACCATGAGGATCCCAGCGAACCCGCCGAAATCCGCACAATATCGATTCAGAGACGCCCTCCGACACGACGTGCGCGACGAATCAAACACGTGATGCCAGAGGAATTAACACAAGCGGTAACATTACAACAGGATTACAATAGAGCCCACAAGAAACATATATATTACAACAACGACTCCAACGAGTTAAGATACAAATATACAACACAAAGATCTGAATCATACAGAAGATCAAATACGTCCGAGTACGGACAAGATACAAATTGGACTAAGAGTTCTGAAGATAAATGATGGCGTCCATAACCCTACCCAGGCCAAGCCGAAAGGGTAACCTTACTAACATCGTCTTCATTAAACATATCTCCATACTTGCCCGGTTATGTCCCAAAGAAGCAGCAATAAGTACGGGTTCGTACTTAGCAAGACTTCAAGACGTATAAGAATTCGTCAACCAGTCGTCCTTTGTACTTGAGGCACGCAGGGAACTTAGAGGACGCAAGAGGAACGTCATAGGAAATATGGTGGGGTTAAGCGGCAGCGCGCAAGCACTAAAAACCTATAGAGATACTCTACACCAGTCGTCTATAAGAGAAGGTGAGAGAGCGCATGAACTAACAGTTCTATACTCTACAAACATAACACAACCGTTGTGTTCCCCCTTCGCAAAGAAGTACTTACAAAGGCACTCACACGGCTGTCAAGTTTTAACCATTTATTATTGAAGTTGCGCTAACTTACTACGTAAGTTATTATTAATGAACAACATGTGTAAGTTGTCTATGGTCGAGTCATACAGCTCCAAGTCGTCCATAACCGCGGACACGGCTTATTGATAAGATGTAACCCTGTAGGGGTGCCCAAATGTGCCCACACGCACGAATCAACCCACTTGTGACAGGTGGATATCACGAATCGCACTCTCCTTCACTACAACAATGTCCAAGAAGCCACTTAACCAAGTTGAATCCGAATCGATGTCCGGCCGTATCTCCGAAGCGGACTTAGCTATGTGTGTCAACGTTCTATGTGGTTTAGCACACGCTGGGGCGATAAACCATTTCGCAGAGGCTCCACAACCTTTACGTGCATACTAGAAACAAGGGATATAAGGCACCCATGGGCTTCCCAAAGGTGAGGAAGTAACATGCTGGTATGCACGCAACAACCAAAGGAAAACATATAAACTAGTTGTGGCCACTGGACAAAGCTTTAGATTTCAGCAGTGGTCAAGAGGAGACCCAATAAATATACCCACGTGTGGTTAGAGCGCTCAGTCTCGGAATAGATAACAAGAACTCGGGGTCCTAGATTTTAAAGAAACACAAGTGAGCTATCATAAAACGAGCAACTGGCCCACGATGCCTCCGCTAACAACTATTAACAATCTTATATTTAGTAATTGGAGGCACCATTAAAGCCTCCACGTTAATCCACATCATTAAATTAATTAAGACAATTAGATCTAAAATTTACGGCTATGATTAATCGAGAAAGTTGGAATTTTTATGTACCACATTAAGTTACATAGGCACGTTAGATCTAGCAGTCGCCACGTCAATCCATGGGAAAAGGGTGCAAAATTATCTTAGTATGATAGGCACCATTAAAGCCTCCATGTTAATCCACATCATTAAATTAATTAAGACAATTAGATCTAAAATTTACGGCTATGATTAATCGAGAAAGTTGGAATTTTTATGTACCACATTAAGTTACATAGGCACGTTAGATCTAGCAGTCGCCACGTCAATCCATGGGAAAAGGGTGCAAAATTATCTTAGTATGATGTAAAATTTTATTCTTAGGATAAATGTGCCTACCGGCCAGATTTAGGCCCGTGCCAGTTTAAAAGGAGATTCCAGTATCTGTTAAGAGTCCTACCAGCGCACGAAGACATGCGACATGAGAATAAATAAACAATGTCCTACTCGCATGTACTCCAGCGATCAGCAAACTACAATGGAATCCAGCAATCATGCATGCAAACATCACAACGATCTGTTGCCGCAGCTAGCTATGGCCGCCGGCATCCTCATGTCCCCTCAGGGAAGCGAGCGATGGATAAGCACCGGTGATAGTAGCATCACCATGGTTACACTCATCTCCTCTCTCTATCTGTAATTAAGGATTTTGTGTTTCTACTGATATCACGTGTCGCCTTGAGCCCTGTCAACGGCGGCGAGCTGCCGCTACCGGCTCCAGGAATTAGACGGCCATCGCAACAACCATGTCGACCTGCTATTTCCGTTAATGGATAGTTTCACATTGATTTTGCAGGCTAACGTTTTGCCTCTCTGACAGCAGCGATCGGCAGGAGTTTGCACTACGGCGGACGGCAAGTTCGTATCGGCCACACCTAGGGATGGCCGGTACCCTTTTGTCAGGTCTAGAGACTAGAGCCAGTATCTTGATCATGCTCCTTTTTCTGATACATCAGCTCCCTCTGATCTTGAAAAGCTTGCATTGTAGGAGCATTACTATAAGGTATTTCTAATCAACTTATCTTATCCTATCCTGTTTTTGATTTTCAATTGGCACGGATTCTACATCACCTGATTACATTGGATTAATCATTTTTGTAAGGGTTAATTCCTTTCATACTACCTGCATCTGCAGATGGTTGTCCTGGATAATTGTAAGAGTTGATGACATGTTGTTATGTACTCGAGTTTTATTCTTATTTTTCTGCTAGGTTCTCCGTGAAATTTCAACCAGAGCAATTTCGTTTTTTTGCTGTATAATATATACAATGTGTATTTAGATGAGAAATTTATGCAACTGTTTTGCATCCATGACGTTGCAAAAGTTATTGGAGTCGGCTGATTCCTAATTAATGATGTATTTGTTTGAGGGATAAAATTGTGTACAAATTAGAAATAAAAAATATTGGAGCATCATGTTGAGAGATGGGAAGCAGAGTATTCGATGTTGTTTGTGTGCATGCACTGATAAAGCATCTTGAATATACATGTCACTAAGGATTTTAGTTAGAGTATGTAATTTGAGATATCAGGAGTTGTTATTGAAATCATTTTTTTCGGTGGAGAGGCTGGTGCCAAATCTACATTAGAAGACCTGCAAGTTGTGGATTGAGTTGGTATTCTCTCATGTCAGTTTCAATAGTGTCTGAAACGTGCAAATGAGTATTCCATCTTTGATACTTATAATTAACTGATTAAAAAAGTATAATGACAGAAGTAACTCACTGATTGATAGTTCTTTCAGAAATAGTGTACGACATCAAGAAGAGGGAAAATGCTGAACATTTTTCGAATGTTTTTTCTATAGTTTTGTTCTGAAATTGTAATCAGTATAGCCATCTATACAGAGAGTTATAGAGAGTAGGAGGAAACAATAAATACTCGGAAATCCTAAGTTCAAGAGCTGCTTATAACGTTATCTTGAGTTTTTTTTTTTTTTGGCAAACAACTCCATAACATTAAACTTGGTAAAGGATACAAATACAGGAGAGGGACATCCAGTCCCTTTTACAAAGCACAAGGCTGGATACATGTGTGCATGATCGCACAGAGATGAGAAATGATGTCCACTCAAGAAAAAGTTGCTGAAGATCGTAGATGGAGCCAACCAGCCATCGCTTATCCGATGACAACTCGGACTCGAAGATACTGCATCTCCAATCTCCAAGGACCTCCAGTGTGCTGCATACCAGTTGATGCCCTCCCGGTGGCTCTTCCGGTAGTCTTTCTGGCGTTTGCACAAAAGGTATTGATGAGTTGAGCTGTAGATATTGAAGAAGCACCACCGAGCTCAACCGTTGAGGGTCTTCACCGTTGAATCTGAGAAACCGCAGCAGAGGCTTTGTCATCCACCTCCGGCATGTCCCGAACAGCAAAAAGGCAGCAACTTCATCCTGAACACCATCGAGCAAAGAAAACATTGCACGGCCACAACAACGGAGAAGATTCCAGCACCGACACGTCGCAAACCCAGCACTGAAGGGGATTAGCACGTGTCGACAGACAACGAGCTGGTTGTAGCGAGAAACATCCAGTACACCAGGGTAGCCACCGTCGCACACCCTTGCAGACCAAAGATCACTCCGCCGGAGGTCTGGCTGCATCCAGGGTGAGCGCAAGGCCACCAAAGCTTCTTCAAGCATCAGCTCGGCGCCACAAAACCGCCTCCAAACAGCCCCTGAACTGGGTATGAGCCTCCAAACCAGGCCCTGGAAAGGGTAGGCTTTTCTCCGGTGCATGAAAAGCTTCAGGAAAAATTCACCAGAAGAAAAAACGGAAGGAGCCAGATCGAATACGAGAACAACATGCTCCATCTCCAAACCCTCACTCCAAGAACGGAAGGGATGCAACATCAAAGCACAAGCCAATCGCTGGGATAGGGAATTGTTGGAGATAAAATCCAGCGAGAGGAGAAGGACGTAGGGATTTATTGGACTCAAACAAGAACTAGACAGAGAGAGACTCGCCGGCAGCAACCCGACAAAATCCGAGAGGTTATTGGAAGGAGGGATAACGGATTCTACCTCTCCTAGACCGGCGGCCGCGAGGAGAAGCAGAGCACCGAACCAAAGTCGCCGGATCCTCCACTCCGGCGAGCCTCTCGTAGAACTAGCAAGCAGAACAACTGCAAACCAGGACACGCCACGAAACTGCGGATCTACAGAGGAGGCGGCGCCGAGCCCCTCTCCCTCCCTTCTCCGGCCGGATGAGCCGGCGGAGGAGGAAGGAAGAGGAGGCGTCGGGGAGTCAGAGAAGCAGGGAGAGCGCAAGAGCGGTGGAGAGGATCCGTTATCTTGAGTTGTAATATGATCAAGACTTGGATGCCAACAAATGAACCAAATATCAAGGCACAATGAACTGATGATTGCTCTTCATTACGGAATTCTCTTCTTTTTCACATCGTACTTTCTTAGAAGTGGGTGCACACTTCCAGCTATAAAAATCCAATCCGTCTCTTTTTGCTGCTGGATGTTCTCAGTTACGCCTCATGTTTTTAGTGTATTTCACAAACGAGACTTAATTTTATAGGTGAGAAGGTTATTTTGCTTGCTCCCAACTCTGCTTTTCAGTTGCAGCCTGCAGGTCCTTGGTTCTCAATCCGTTGTATAAAAAGTAATCTATAGAATTTATTGACGGTGTGGCACTGCAACATTTTTAAACATTCATGGCACTTACACGTTCACTTTGCATAATGATATATGCATCTTAGTAGCTACTCAAATAAACATGTTTTTTTGGTATCTATTTTTATTATGGGTCATTGTAATAAGAGAAATAACACTTCCACTTAAATGAGAGTAAAGTGTTTTGGTAGAAACGAGAGTACATATTACGTAATCTTAGTGAAGTGATCCCAGTTTGAAGCGACTAAGCTATACCATTAAAAAATGGCAAATACAGTTCCGAAAGAGAGAAAATGAGAAATAGTTTTAACTTATACAAATTATAATTGGTATTTTATATTGGAATATGGAGACTTGCCGGGAGATTATGAGGATATGCACGCTTCCAAAATTAAAGTTTTAGCCTAAAATTATAACTTTTACTACCTCTCTCCCGGTTTACAGGCCTACGCGTATCCCAAAATCATCAATTTGATCAATATAATATAAATTTTGCACCATAAAAATTATACCATTAGAAAGCATAAAATCTGAGCTTTCTAATGATATACATTTTATAGTACATATCTTATGTTACGTTGGTGAAATTAGCGACCTAGAGATATGTGCAACACCTGTAAACCGGGACGGAGGGAGTATATTACTTTTTGTACAAGTATTTTCTTGAATGGAGAACCACGAGGTAGAACTAAAATTATTATGATATGTAGGTTCAATGGTGTTATCTTTGATTTGCAACGTAGTATCTAGCCCGTGAAGCCGCACGGGTTGATGACTAGTTAAAGTAACCATGATACTCTCCAACAGATATATCCATGAACCATGTGTAATGTTCCCCAACATATAACCTGATAAGATAGCGGTAATGGTAACAAGATATAAACAACACTAGCATGCACTACGACTCGCAAGGCAGACCCGATAACCAAACAATAGTTGTAGGTGATTGGTGGAGGAAATATGATCTGCTTGAGGTAACAAGTGGATAGGACACGTGACAAGAACGCAACTCAAGGATAGCATGAGGGAGAAGGCAAAATAAAAAAGGTGAGCGACTCCTGCAGAGACAGGAGTTCAGGAAATGCTTGCCTGTTAAAGCTTACCGAGGAACATCCGTAGAAATTGGCGTATCTCACAACACCACTTCGCGATCCTATCCAGGAAGAAGCAAATGCTGGAACACACAACGTATGCAAGTGTTACTACTACGGATAAAAAAGATACAATATGATCATGATGATATGCATGACATGGCTAAGATGGTGCAATGCAACTTATCCAAATTAATCGGAGTCTCCGGGCAAACAATTTAAGGTTGTAGTTGCATTTTCTACCGCCAAAGTTAAGTGTTGATTAGCATGGCATAACAAGGCATGGGTGAGCTACTTCAATATTAAACGGAGCGGAGAAAACCCTAGTTGGAAATCTGAAATACTTCGCATATATGTGAGGTAAGATGCACAAACTATCACGTCGCTACATGATGCGAGATGCAAACAGGCATATGCTTGACATATTCATGTTCAACACATTTTTCTGATCAATTTTCATATATAACACTTTTTATTTCAAGTTATAGTTTAGGAGATATGAATTTTGCAAGATATAGACATATGCTGCAATTTTTAGAAAACAGAAAAAGGGGAAAACGTTTTGTACCGAGCGAAAGGCTAGCCACAGAGGCTGACTTGCGGGCCAGGGGTGCTGACTGGGCAGCGGGCACCGCGGGTTGATCTCCAGGAAACTGCAGGGGGTTTTCGCTGAAAAGGACATAGGAAGGGACCGTGGGTTGAGATAAAGGAAAAGGCAGGGGCATGGATGCAAAAGCATCCAGATCCAGATCTGAGAAAAACTCTCACCGTGGGTGTGCCTAGCCACAGCGATTGACTGGTGGGGCCCAGGTGACGATGTGGCCGCCAAGCTGGCGAACCATGCGTGCACGCCCATGAGGTGTTCGACGCGGTGTGGCGGTGACCACCTATGGCACGGCGTGGGCGCGCGCGGGCGAAGCGGGCCATTCCAGGAAGCGGGTGTGGGCGTGTTCGAAGCGGGAGATGGAGGGGAGTCTTCCCGTGGCGGAGTCGGAGCCAGGGAAGCACCATGGCGGCGCCGGTGACGGCAGCTGTGCCGGACAACGGCGGTTCAACGATGAGAATCAGAACCAGGACGCAAAGGAGAGAAAGGAGGGGACCAAGGAATGCATGAGCACACCCTGAGTCTGGTGCTTCGCTCAGAAGGGGCGAAGGATGAAGGACAACGCCGGAATCGAAGAAAATAGGCGGCGGTGCTGAGGGAGGAACGACGATGTTGGCGAGGGTTCGTGCGTCCACGGCTCGATTCCTTGCAGAGGAGGACGAAGTCGAGAAGGGCGCAACTCCTGGTGGCGTCGGCGCGGTGCGGGGTGGCCGGGGACGATGGGGCACCATGGAGGAGCTCACGGTGGCGCTCGGACGCTCAGAAAGAGGAAAAGAGGGGGAGGAAGGCGGCGGCGCGAGGAGGGGAGAAGAGGAGGGCTAGGGTTTGGGGAGGATTTAAGGAGGGAGAGGGAGCAGGTGGAGGGGGACCTCGCTGGTGGAGGACAGCGACGGGGGGGGGGGGCTTCACGTTCTCTGCGTCTGTTCTCGTGGAAGACGACAAGCGATGAAAAGAAGAGGACGTACCGGTTCGTCTCGGGCCGGTCCAGGCCGAATAGAAAAAAGGGAAAGGAGAGAGAGACGGGCCAGCAGCTGGACTGCGGGAAGAGAGGGATAGCTGGGCTAGGGAGAGAGAGCAAGCCCGGGGGGTTTGGTTTAGGGGTTTTCTCTTTTTTATTGTGAAAGCTTTTACCCTTTCTTTTATTTCCAAACTGTTTTGAAAACCAGATTCAAACCAGACCAAAACAGCCCCAAAACATTTTGAAAGCTGAAACCTTTAAGATAAGATATTTCTTAGATAGTTTTGGGGGTTAGGGTTTGTTAAATGAAAAAGAGGAGTAGGTTTAGTAATTAAACCATAAGAGAGAGAAAAGCGAAATAGCTAGGTTTTGAAAAATAATTTTATTTAGTGAAATACATGGATGATGTGATGCAGAAAAGGAAAAGAATAGACAAAACTATTAGGGGTCCTATCCTGGGCTGTTACAATCGCCGTGCGCGAGTTTAGGCACGCCGCCGTGGCATGCAAGGAGGCAGCGGCGAGCGACGTAGCCGTCATTGCTGTGCGAGTTTTGCCGCACAACTGCAGCGTGCAAGGAGGTGGAGGCACATGACAAGGATGACCCTGCAGCCGGCGATGCAGCGGAGGAGGGCCGTGTGGCGGAGGCGGCGGCCCTGGCTTTGCCTTGGGAACACCTGGACAAGAAGGAGGAAGAGGAGGTGGATGTCCCGATGCACGACGACGAACCAAACGCGTCGTTGATGCCTATCCGCGGGTAGTACCTCTAGCAAGTGCACATGACACAACGCATGTCCACGGTAAGGGCACATAAACGCGGTTGTCAGGAGCGCGATGAGGAAGCATCGGTAGCGTGCCAGGCAACAGAGCTCCCTGCGGCAGCGTTGCGTGATGCGGTCGCATCGCGCGAGGCAGAGTGAGTCACAGAGGAGGGTGCACTAGGCGGCCGAGATCGACGCTGCATTGGCCCACCGTGAAGCCGAGTGAATCCATATGACAGTGCTCACTACCGACCTCTACCACTCCGTCGCCGTGCAATGACGTCGAACCCACTGGCAATGGAGGCCTCAACGACGGCAAGTAGTAGACGTAAGCCGACCAACAGCAGAAGCGGGCCTTTTCATTTTCATTTAATTAGATGTGAGACTTTTTGTACCTGGTTGTCTAAACTTTAGGGATGCATCATTTACCACAAATGTATCACTTAAGCACGGGCCATCCGTTCCCCAAATTTAGTGAATGAATGGGTCGCGCCGTACGGGTCGGTATTTGGATCGCACCACTGAACGTGGGCGACTGGTCCGCCTGTCAACACGGACCGTTTCGAATGTTTCAGGATGGGATGGGTTGTGCCGGTGGAGATGCCCTTATATCCTAGGTAGATTCACATTTCCCCCTAAAAAATGTGGACTACATTTGCGTGGTTTTCAAAATGAACTAGCCGGCCTAGCATCACTGCCGGAGATAGAAGGGGACGTGGCTGCTGTGGATGGAACAAACCTGAGATACTCATGCATAGGTGAAGAGACCTGCGCTCCACATGAGTACATGACCCCGCGCAAAAAGTGACACCATACAAGAGGACGACCAACGCCATGACAACCTCTCCGCCCAAGATCAAAGACCATCAATGTTGCAGAACTTTCAAATCCACTGCCGTGACTTTCCATCGCTCTGCTGTGTCCTGCGTGATGCACCTGGACAACTTTCCAGGTCCGCCGCCCGAACTTCCATCGCTCCATCGGGCCCTGTAGGATCCACAAAGACTACCTTCCAAGGTTGGCGCTCAGACATACCACCTCCTGTCTCCTGCTCTCGAGTTGCAACGCTGCATAACAACTACCTGCAGACCACAGTGGCCACACCATGTCTGAGGCCGCCGCCTTGACATAGTGCCACAGCTGATGCAAAAACTTCATGTGTACCAACTCACTGGGATTCCAAATGCAAAGTGTTGTAGAAGCGTTTTTCTCCCACAATGATGACTCGAGGGTTTATATCGATTTCTCGCGCAATTGGCTCAGAACTATCTTTTACTTCTCCTCTTCAAGAAACCTACAAAACAAAGTAATTTCCTTGTGTTTCCAATTTCACTGTGTGATTGTCAAACACAAGGTTTCGTATTAGTAAAACTAAAATAACTTGTAAATAAAGTAAATTAAAACAACCTATAACTAGGCACGCAAAGTAAAAACAATAATATGAAGATCTTTTTAGGTTTTGGTTTGTATTCGCTAATAGTAGAAGTATTTTTGTATTTTAAGATTTAATTAATGTAGTAAATATAAATGATAGCAATAGTGTTGGAAATCTGTTTGTTACGATTAAAATTGTACGGGGTTCATGGATTCACTTGTCTATACTCTCATATGGTGTAGTGGACATAAAATGGGCATCATGTCATATCCTATAGAGATGATGCAAGACATCTCTCTTATACTTCTTTAGAAAGTGAAAACTTCATGTAATCTAGAATTAAGAATCAACGGAGCCTTAGGTACTTTGACATGATGTTTGAATCACAAATATACTAACTTGAACAAACAAGATCATCATAGTTGTCACTAGACAAATATAGCACATGCGTTCAGTTAATCCCTAGTGAGGTAACTGACATATGTATCCCCAATGGGCCTGCCGAAGAAGGTACCCGAGGTTTACTGAAGGCCCACGACTCGAAAAATACGAAGCCCGGAAGCCCAATAAAGTGTCGATATGGAAAGATAGAGTTGTATTAGGAATAAAGACTTGTAATTAATACAGGACGAACTCAAAGATTCTCTCGTTGTTTGTAGCTTGTACATCACGAAACCCTCGGCTCCGCCTCCTATATAAGGGGGAGTCGAGGGAGAAAGAAAGGATCGATTTCATTGTCAACACAACCCTAGTTTTTAGCAGTCGAGCACCTTTTCGGCTGAAACCTTCGAGATCTACTTGCCTTCTACTTTCCATGAAACCCTAGTCTACAACTTGTAGGCATTGACAAGTTAATACCTTGTCAATTGGCGCCGTTTGTGGAAATTAGAGACGACAAGGAGCTGATCTCGATGGCACGTTCAACATCGTCGACATCTTCGGTGGCAAGCAACGCGATGAATGGAGGTAAACATATCAAAACTGGTATCGTTGATTTTGTTCCTCACCCTCCCGCCCGTTTGGATCCATATGCCTATCTGGAAGAGCCAATGGAGATGAAGTTCGGGAGTTTCTACTTCTGCGTCGGGAGAGAAGGATCACATCGTTTAGCGGCACCGATCTGTTCGGGACCGTTAGCGGTTGGTTCTAATTTCTCAGGATCATCATCGTCAACCAAGTCAAGCGATGAAGAAATCTCGTCGACAAGCAGCATCAAGCCCGTCTTCGGCGGAGATCTCGCCAATCTGTTCAGCGGGATGTCTTTCGGGTCGTTCACGGATTCCGATCTGGACAGCGACTTGTAAAGCATCGACAACTTCAGCTTCATCGACAAATCTACCGTTATTTGGGAGGTCTTCGCTGATCATTACGACGGTGTTACCGACCCTGAAGATGAACATACAGATCCAACATACCATCAAGTCTGCGTGATTGGTGAGTCAAGTCGTCCAGAGGACGAAACATCAGAGACTTTCGATGATTTGGGAAATCCATGCATCGATCCCGCTGATCTTACGCGAGGTTTAGGCAGCAAGTATGTCGGGACTACACCGCGCTAGAGGTTGCAACTCTCGCAAGCAGCTTGGGACAGAGCATCAAGAGCCTTGAACGATACAGATCTGATGACCACCACGGCTACGGTGGAGGAGTTGCAAGCATACCAATACAGACTCGCACGTGCTGGCCGAGAGTTAGAAAAACAAAGGGTGGTACTTGAGCAGAGAAAAGCTGCAGCTTCCGCGTCAAGTAGGCGAAGAGCTGAGCAGAGTCGACAATCAGGAACTTCGGGAGATAATCATAGAGCAGCTCGTGATAGAGGAAGATCTCGGCTGCAGCATATACCTGAGAGCGAGAGGGAGCATCTGATCCAAAACCTCGACATGTCTTTTATGTCGATAGATACAAGAGGAAAAATTATCCCCAAAACACCGGAAGCTGGATACATGGCGAGTCAGGCTTATATACTGGCATCCAGGCCACCGCCCGAAGATCTAAGAGATGCGTTGTATAACATGGCTATGGCAGGAGTTGGAGCCATGGGAACAGTGTTCGCGAGTACAAGTGCACCTCCCGAAGGTGCTCCAAGGCAAAATAGTCCACGACCCGCTGTGGTAGTGCAAGATCCTCTAAGAACGGGTGATGCGAGAGATACTACGACGCAGGCACAGGTTGATAGAGCGCGACAAGAAATGAGAGAACGTCGGCATTCACCAGAAGTAGGTGAGGAGATTATGTGTGGGATCCCTTGCTTCACTTGACGAGTTCGTAAAACTCGGGTCCCGTCTGGGTTCAAATTGCCCGACAACTACAAGAAGTTCGATGGTTTGCAAGATCCTGAGGACTGGTTAGTCGACTACCTGGAGACAGTAAAACTGACGGGTCGAACCAAAGCAACTGCCATGCAGAGCACCCAGGTCCACCTAAGCGGAGCAGCGAGGTCATGGATAAAAAAGCTACCACCTGGATCCATCGACAGCTGGGAAACTTTCGAGGATATGTTTGTGAAAGACTTCCTATCAACATGCAAGAAACCCGCATCAATAGAGCAGTTGAGGGCCTGCAGGCAGAAGTTTGATGAGCCAATGAGGACATACATCCAGAGGTGGAACATTATCAAAAATTCGGCAGAGAATATATCTGACGAAAGAGCAATAGACGCGTTCGTTGCTGGAATCCGATGGAAGGACCTAATCGAGGATTTAGGAAGGACAAATCCGAAAACAATAGCAGCGCTCATGGAAATAGAGAATCGCTGGACAGATGGAGAAGATGTTGTTCAAAACAAACGGCATAGATCGCCCGAGGATGACCGCAACCGAAACAATCAAAATAGACGACGCTTTTCTCGATAGTTCTCAGACTATGATGGTCCTGGCCAAATATCGGTTGGTTTCCGAGTAAACAGTGGAGGTAATAATCGAGATGATTATCAGAGGAGTAATGAGCAGCGCAGCGATTACAGGGACGCTCCCCGCTCCAGCAGGCAAAGTAGTGCACCAAGGCTCCAAAGGCCATATGTATCACCCGAGGATCTTCTGAACGGACCATGCCAAATGCACTTTTTTCTCGATAATAATGGGAAGAGGTAGTCGGGTCACCTGCAGAAGGACTGCCGAACTTTCCACGAAACCCTAGTCTACACAACTTGTAGGTATTGACAAGTTAATACCTTGTCAGTAACAAAGGTATGTAAAAACCCTAGTAGATCTCAAATTTATTGTCACCATTCAATCACTACCACCATGTGTTATTCCAACTAATACAGATGTTCCCTCATACATGTTCTCTTGTACAAGTTGGATCAAAACAAGCACTTAAGAATAGGGTACATGATATGCGTCTACTCACACATCTTACACATAGTTGGATTTCTATCTCAAATGTCAACTCATAGAGCAAGATCTACCACATAGGAATTACATATATGACCATAATCATGTCGAGCGGCTCATATAGTACTAGATCAATGATAGAACAAGAGAGAGATAGCTCAATCTACTGCCACAAACTCGTAGTCTAGAGGTGGAGTACTCCCTCTCCATCTACTGTACCAAGTTTCTATTCATGTGAGGTTCTATTGTACCATGTCCTTCTCTTCACAAAGTATTATGCCTCGAAAAATCCCAGATCAATTTGACTTCGTTTAGGTCCCTAAAAGTTAAAAATATGGAAAACAGGGTTTTCTGTTCTGCAGAAACAACAAAGTTATAACCAAAATAAGGGGGATCATTGGTAAATCCCCGCAATTCAATATGAAACATGGTTATACCATCATTTAAGTTGACATTATGTGGAAATATGTATCAATAAATTGCAAAGTTCATGTATGCATTTTACATGCATCAACCACCCATTCTGGGAGTGGGTACGTATCGACCGAGCCGACAACCGTGATGTACTCACAACACGAGATTGTCACTGATGCCAGGAAAAACCACAATACCACCCCAAAATGTCGTTGTCGCCAGGTCGCTGTCGCCAGGTCACCGCGGTACACAAAACACCAACCACTCGAAGCTGCTGTCTCGACATCCACTAGAACCCCACGACAGGAGAAGTACATGCAAAGACCATATGCATGCTATCCAACGAGCTCTAGCAACATAGATATCGCCATCGCCTCTCTAGCATCCCGGAGCTAGAGATTTTGCGCACAGAGCCCAAACACCCTCATGAGGGGAGGAACCAGAATTCCACAATGACCCTCTAAGGAGGGGCACGACTTCAAAGACGTTTCCGCCAGTACAGACCCATGGTCAAGACATGGCTTTTGCAGAACTCTTCCTCACATCCTAATCATAGGGACACCTATGTAGATGCAGTGACCCAACATACCACTGCACTGTTTTAGTGGGCAGTTTGTTGACATAACACCAATGGAACAATGTTCGACTAATATTACATCCCTCAGAGTGGTACACACAATATAAACATCACGGGTCCAAGGTATGTCTACAACTCCGACTCTTTATAAAAGATCATTAGAACCTCCTAATTACAATGAGGCAAGACTGCAAATAAAATCCAAAACAAACAACTCGTAGACTAGCCTATCGTAGCTCTATCTATAAAGTTACTTGGCTTGCTAATGAAATTACAACTGAACTCAAGCAATTTATGTTCTACAATTAGGGGGTTGGTTCCCTCCTACTCCTAGTCTATGTCTCCACCATGGTTGATGTAGAAGTTGACCTCATTGACTCTGCTCATTCAGTCTTTCTTCATGTAGTAGTTGACTCCTCCATCTTCAAGTTCCATACAAATTCTTCTACGGTGATCTTCCAATCTAAGAGGGGTTTTAGAGGGAAAAGTGAGTACCACTATACTCAACAAGTTTAATATATAGGAATATATGTTTCATGAACTAACAAAACCGTGGACCAAACAGTCATAGGCTAATGCAAGTTTCGGTAAATATTTCTTCAAAAGATTAATTTTATTTTAAAAAGCTATGTCCACCAGCCTTTACATTATGTCTAGAACTTCACAATCTCTTTTTTCTGCTGGGTTCGCAGTTTTTTCCTAGAATAGGGAACTAAAAAGCACAATTCAGTACACACTGCATGCACATATGTATTATTTTTCACACAATAGATTATAATCCTTATTATTAGCCGGCCGTACTTTATAGTCCATGCTTGCTTGGTGTGTCGTCAAGTATAAGATCTAAGACAATCGCTTTTCTTCTCCGTGACCCCGCATACCCACATCCAGGGGTGTAGCCAGGCCCAGGCAATAAGGACCTTGGCCTGAGAGGCTGGGACGTGCGGGTGAATTTTTTTTGTTATCTGTAGCAATATTTACACTGTTTGACACCATTGAGTACTGTAGTAGTGCAGTTGACTCGAGGCGTGAATCCTGGCTAGCTACGCTAGTGCCCACATCCTTTTGAACCCTTAAGATCACCAGGTATAACCTTCGGCTGTAAGCAATTCAATCCATCATAGACAACAAAGCATCCTTCTTCTACATAATAGGAAACTTAAGTCAGTGTAAACCTCATGTGGTCGCTACCAGGACACATGCGGGCTCTATTAAGTCCGTTGATGTGTGAAAGAAAAAAAATCCAGCTGACTTTACTAGCGTTATTATAGTTAGTTCTCATAATTAACGCGTAATATACGGCGCAAAGATCACTTGACAGAATTTATTGTTAGTACTATGTGAATATAAATCCAGTTACAATGGAATCTCCACCAATAACTTAAACCATGGTTCTATCGCTCATGAAATAGTCATGTTCATAATTGGAAAAGTAATGCTTTGGTTTTTCATGAAGGAATGATATGAATAGTAATTTACACGTATTTGGTATAAAATAATCAATGGCATAAGCAAGGGCTGAATTTGCGTAGTTGACTGCAAGTTTATGCAGCCTAAGACTTTGAAACGTGATATAACTTCAAATTCTAAAAATAGCATTATCGGCTGGTAAAGACAATGTTTAAAGGATTGATAAATATGCTATTATGCATAAGTATGATATGTAATCATTCTAGGCGTAACCTAACCCGGATGATTTATTATGGTTTGGTTATGGTGAGTGGATTCACAAACATGTATCTGATTTGGGTTTTTGGTTAACTTGAAATGAGATCGTGGCGGTGATGTACCACGACCGCCAGGAGAACGTAAACGATATGAAGTGGTATACTGTATACAGATATGTATATACAATAAGTTTGCATATGGGTTTAGACGGGCTCATAATTGATTAATTGATCAACAATATTCTGTTACAAACTCAACTCAATAAATTATTCAACAATGTTCTTATTTCTGTGGACAATTAAACAAATATAAGCTTACAAGGGCAAAAGAAATAAGCAAAATCGAGTAAATTTTAAAGACAAGAGATAACGAAATCTATGTTGTCAAAGTTCGAATCATTAATTGGCGCGAACGTGCGTCTCTCAGCTGGAGAAGCTTGGTCTAAATCACCAAAGTGGTTCCGGCGGCAGGGTGACGTCGAAGGCGCCAAGCTGGTACCTCACGTAGCAGCTGTACGCCTTGACGGCGCCGCCTGTCTCGTTGGTGAAGCGTGTTCTGAGCTGCCCGACCAGGGAGGAGAGGCACCTGCTGCACTCCGTCGCGTTGAGGTCCCTCGTGCACTGCGCCAGCCCGTAGACCAGCGACGCCGCGTCGTAAGGCGTGGTCGCGTTCGCCACATGGGACGGCGAGCTCGCGGCGCGCCCTGCGACGTTGGTCATGAGCGGGAGCCATGCGTTGCGCATCCTCTCCGGTCCGGGTCGATGGCCGTGCCTGCAACGGTCACGTAGAAGGCCACCTCGAGGTCGGCAATAGAGAAGGAGGGCGTCGGCGAGTACCGGAGAACGCACGCGTCGTAGGCCGCGCGCACGTTCCGGCTTCCCGGGCACATGGACTTGATCCCCGCCGCTGCTCCAGCGAGGCATTCCTGGCACTCCTTCGCGTTACGGTCCGCGTAGCACATGGTGAGGCCGAAGACCTGGTCGGGCGTCCCCGGCGCTCCCGCCGTACCGTTGGAGAACCAACTGTTAAAGGCGGCGGCCACGGGGAGGCCGGCGAGGAGCTGGTCCAGGTTCTTCTTGTACTGGCTGTCGTCGGTGTAGTTATCAGTAGTCGAGCAGGAAGGCGCGAACGGCAGCACGGGCTTGCCGTCCTGACCGACCGCGGCCGCACAGAGCGATGCAATGACAGCGAGGAGCAGAGGGAGACGCTGGAAAGAAGCCATGGAGGGTGGCTGGAAGTGGGTCGAACGCTAGCTGCTTCGAGGATGATCAAACTGTTTTCTTTCCTGATTTGTTCCCTAAAAGCTTCTTTATATAGGTCACTTGGCTAATCACCTATGACACGCCGCCGCCGAGTCTGATGGGCAGGTTCAAATGAAAATTGGCGACTTGGCAAAGTTATATTATCTGTTGCCTAGAATCTGTCTTAAGCAGCTGCTAGTTAAATATATCTGGATTCGATCCGGACAATGTAAAATCAACCCACTTTAATTTTTTATTAACGAATAATGATGCATTTTGCTGACCAATTCTTGTGCTCCGAGTTCAGAACAAGTCGAGTCGTTGCTCCAGGTAATTTTAATTCCTATCAAGTTCAGGTAAAATGACTCTAGGTTTCTCCTGAATAGTATTAGTATAGTCTGAGTAGGTGTTGAGAGCTTCGAACGAGTATATATATGGTCAAAGCCGTGGCGTTAACGTGGGTACGTAGTGTGTTGGGGAAAGTCTTGCATTGGACACCGTCGTGCGTGACTTTCTACACGTGTATCCAGTCTCTACATGCATATTAAAAAAAATACGATTTAGTTAGGTGTTCAACAGTTTTTATTTTCGAGATGAGGTGTTCACAAGTTGGTTCAGATATACCCAGAATTTGGAAATACATCTAGAAAGAGAGGTGTGTGTAATACTGTGCGTGCATGCGGGATGAGACTAGGGGTGGACTAATGAGCTGTTCGGATCGTTAAGGCTCCACTCGTTAAGCTCGTGATCGTTAAGGCTTGAATCATTAAGCTCGTTAAGAATAACGAGCTGAAATCATAGTTCGGCTCGACTCGTTATGTTCTTGCGAGCGCTCGTGAGCAGCTCGTTAAGGATTGTTAAGGATGCAATGGAAAACAAACATGTGTGCATTGCCTAGTGAGGAAGAGAGGAAGCATAGGTTTTTAGATCCTAATGTAGGAGTTTCAGGCATGGTTAAAGAACACTATTTTGTTTGGCCCCTTCCTGCCAAATATTTGAGATAACTAAAGTGACTTGCAGTTAAAACTGGTGAAGCCTAGCTTGTTACCGATCTTAACGAGTAGCTCACGAACATAGTTGGCTCGATTGTTTAGCTCGTTAAACTTAACGAGCAAAAGCTGATGCTCAGATCGGTTCATTAACAAAACGAGCCGAGATCAAACGAGTCGAGCAAACGAGCACTCATTTAACTCGCCGATCTTCGAGCTTTTTGTCCAGCCCTAGATGAGGCAAATGGGTGCGCTCGATCCCCGCATAAGACTAGCTGGTCAGTTTCCCTTTCCAAACATAGCTCATGGGCGGTACATATTCATGCACTTGGTGTGTGTAGTTACACGACCACAATCAGGTCACGGCCACAATCTATCGTGCCTTTCTCCCGGAAGCGACCTCCGGGGATACCACGGCGACGCCGTCAGCCGGATCCTTCAACGGCGGCGCGACAATAAGTACGTACACAGCTCTTTATCCGCCGCCCCTGCCTGCGACATACGCCCACCTGAAACCCTGGATAAAATCCCCTCAATTCTTGGTGGTAATGAAGGTTCGTTGGCGTTTGTCTAGGTACTATATAGATCAATTGGATAGATCTGGTTTGTAGTTCGACTAACTTTGGACATGATCGGTCCATTGGAAGTTATTTTGTAATCTGCTTAAGGAATCTGGCATGAATGATATCTAGTGTTATTTAGTAGTAGGAAACAATTAGCAGCAGCGCAGCTGACGTATCCTTGTGCAGTTTCAGTTTATACAGAGAACTCCATACTGTTCCTTTTGGTAATTTATTTATACTGACCTGGTTTAGGATTAGGAGTTGGAACCTCTCGACACTCATATACAATGCTGACACACTCGATTGAGTAATAGTATATGAGAAAGATCAATGCATCTTTTGCGGAAATTCAATTCGGCTCATGTGTGCATATGCTCCCTCTACCGAAAAAACATACTCCGTATTTTGAAGTGTACAAAAGTTTTGCAAAAAAGTTCTACATGTACATCTCCACAATATATGGCGTTCGTCAAGGTTCACAAAAACCAATATCTATTATGGTCTATGTAAAAAAGAGAAAATTTATTTTCTAAAAAGCCTTATTTTTAGCATCGAATTTTGTGTTTTTTACACACGCCACATGAAAAGTCAATTATTTTATGAAACAACTTTGTGGGCTTGTACCACGTGAAGATGTACATGTGAATTTTTTATTTCAGTTTAATAGACATTTCAAAATGTGTATAAGATGCATTTCAAAATAAAGCATGCATATGCTCCGATGAGGCAAAACATCACTCCCATCTTTTGATGCTTCTATGGTTGTTGTATTTGTACTCTAAACTATGTTGGCTGCAATTTCAGACCTTTCATCAATGGTAAAGTTGAGGTGAGAAAGGAGCTTGCACATCCACATACTTTTGGGAACCCTACGAATTTTATCAATGTTGGCAAATTTTGTGTCTGTGCATATCTGATAGATCTACCACTTTTGAATTGATTATCATGAGCCATCAGCCTTGACAGTAAACCTATATTTGCGATCTTTGTTTCAGTAGACATGTAGTGTTAGTTTTTTGGAGCTGTGACTCACATTTGGCACCTTTTTTTTTGGTTAAAGAGCATCTGCTTCAGTGTTGAAAACATGCTGGGAAGTAATAAGGGTGGGGAGAATCTCCCAACAAGCTCGAAGAGGAATGAAAGAACTGATGATCTCACAAGAACATCCACTACGAAAAATAGAATTTGCATTCATACTCTTCTCACTTTCCGAAATATACATCTAGACTACTAATTACAATCCATTTCTGTGACGTTTTTGTGTAGGAGAGACTATGTTTTTTGCATGCTCGGGCATACCTGTACAATGTCTGGGGAATGTTACTAGGTTTGTGACTTCAGCAAGCTTGGTTAAAGCTTTCAATGATCAAAAAATATACCATTATGACTTGAAGGTTGATATGGTGCTAATCATACTTTACTTTTTATTTTTACATAAAGAGAACTGTGATGATTGTTTACTTTTCCCTTCTTTATCACTCAAGGTGTTGGTGCGCCATGGAGACAATGTCATCATTTGAAAAAAGGTGTTGGTGCGCCATGTAGATAATGTCATCATTTGATTTTTGGATAAATGTGATCCACATCTCAACGTTGTTGCTGTCAACGTCATGGACTTGCCTGATCTTCACACTGTAGTTTTCAATCGTGGTGTGAAATTTCTGCCGAATAGTAGCTTAGGAGCTGTAGGCCGTGACATCTGTGGCAACTTAATATCCACAGGCGGGATACTGAATAATGGTTCATGCGGATCTTGGTACATGTCGTCCACTTGTAAAATCTCCGAGGTACACTTGCATTGCATATGAGTGTTTTAATCTGTTTTTGTTACTATATGCAGTAAAGTGTACTCGGAGGAAATAAAAAATGATTTTTTTCTATGCACTTCTTGTTTGATATCCTTTTATTGACACTAACTTTTTTTGGGTGTTAGGTCTGCGAAGGTGGGCCACTTTTTGATTTTGATGGGAACTTTGTTGGCATAAACCTTTGTTTGGATACGGAAACAGCCATTTACCTTCCAATGATTGTAGCTTTTCCATGGTTGATGAAGTGTGGAACCCTGAAAAATATTAAATTTCGAGTAAGTTATGTCATACATTTCCAATGGGAGACTTATATTCCCATATCCCACTCTTCCCTCCTATAAGCGATTTAATAAGGTTAGCTGTTTCGTATGCTGAACAATTTCCGATGCATATGGGTTTTGCAGTAATCTAGAGCTTAGGCAGTTGCTTCATTCGTAAAGTTTCAATGGTTTACCCTTAATAACAATTTAATGTTCTTGTACGAAGATATTTGCTGTTCTAGTGGCACCACTGCAGCCCCTGGACTAGTTTAGTCATATTGTTTCAGTGTTGAAGCAATGTATTTATCTAGTTTAGTAAGGTTTTTTTTGTCCAGATATAATGTGCACAATAGAATGTATTATGATGTCTCCTGACTATAGGTTTTATTATATTTTCTCGATTTGTTTGTTGTTTTCTTCAAATACTTAAATACATACTTCTTCAGGTCCTCTTGTCTCTATATTGCTCATCCTTTGTACTTTTGGGTTAGTACTCATGTTGACATTTGTACACAGAGATGGTCTCAACAAGGATCAGCTTGGGGATCTAGAATCCTTGGGTTATCCCAAGCCTCCAAGTGGTGAGTGGCCTGTAAATATTGTGGCTTTTCATGTATTGCGCCCTTTTTACAATTCTTCTGTACAACTAACAAACTGTTTACATTGTATGTTCAACCAGGTGGCATGATCTTGGTTAATACTTTTGAAGAGCCTTTTGGCGCTGAATGTGGTGGACGTGTCTCGAGAAAACTAAGTGAAACCACTTCTGACATAATAAAGAGAAATATTGTTGCACTTGCTTCATTCCTTGGTGATTCTACAGTACTGTGATGTTTACTAGTTATTTCATATTTGTATCTGATCATAACAATGATGAAAATTATGACATGCAGGAAAGAAAAGGTTTTTTTTGCATCCACGGGTATTTTTATTGAATGGAATGGGTGTACAACAATCTTGACTTCAGCGAGTTTGCTTAGAGAATCTGGTTATAAAGATGAGAAGATTGTTAAAAACTTGAGGGTTGGTGCTTCTAATTTTTCGGTGACCCCTATTGTTTTAGTGTGATGTTTAAGTGACAACTGTGTCTTTCACAGATTGAAGTGTTGCTTCCAAACAACGATCGCGCAGAAGGGAAATTAGAACATGTTAATTTACATCAATGTCGCTCTTGTCAGCGTCAAGGACTTCTGTGATTGCCAACCAGTAAAAGTTCAACATCGGCGGCCTGATTCTGGTGAAGTGCTAGCTGTAGGACGCTATTTCAGTTCGGGCAGACTGATGGCTGCAAAAAGGGCAAAGGTATAGCAGGCCAGACGGCAGCTTTGATTGCAAATATCTTGGATACTCCGCTTGCAAAATCACTATGGTATGGCTTCTATTTTTCTCACCTAGTTCTACACGGTTGAACTAAATAGTTCGATCAGAGTATGGGTTAAACTACCATACCTGTTTGACGTTACCAATGACTGACAAGTTCTCCATGTCTCCTGGTTAGGCTGGGATTGGAGGTCCCCTTCTTGATCTTGATGGGAAATTTGTTGGCATGAACTTCTACGACAAGTACGTAGGTCACACACAATACCTGTCATGGTGGGAAATTCTCCCTCTCTTGGAATATTTCAAGACAAAAGGGTATGGTCTAGATTTCCTTTTGGGTATTCAAGTGCCCGTCGTGTGATGTATTTAGGTTTCAATTAAAGGGTCTTATAGTCGTACTGAAGCAGGTTCTGTCATGCGTAGCCTCAGTTTGATGTATTCTTTATTGTCCATCATAGGGCTGTTGCTGAAGGTGATGATTGTGGTAATCCATCTGATAAGCCTGACTGGACCAAGGAAAGAGATAACAGTGTTTTCTGCAATAGGTATCCTGAATTCCTGATACATCTCATTAGTATCAACTTAAATATTTCGTATTAAATTGGAAATCACTTTACATTGCTGGGAATGACAGCTGGTATGTACCGAGTCCATGTTGGTATGATCCTGATGTTTTGGAAAAGGTTGAGACTGAAGCTCAATCAAGAGTCCCCGGCTATCTGATTGAATTTGAGTGGGACTCTGACTCTGACTCTTGAGTCTGAATCTGAATGAACTTGACTATCAATCTACGTGTAGAATATACCCTGTCTTAGTTTATTAACATGTTTGAGTTGACTTGTAACGGTGAGAGCTGATCTGTTCGCTGCATGTATGGTGCTTTTCCCCCCCTTGAACGATCAATTGTCTAGTCATGTAGTATTATCTGTTTTGTGCCTGACTTGTAAATTTGTCACAACATCTAGTGTGGCCTGCGCTGTGCCGTGTGCTGTAATAGCATTTGAATTGTGCTTAAGCTGTATTGTATGCTGTAAACATTATCCAGATGATTCTGTATACTGGGTTGGCCATTTCACTTGTTTTCGTTGCCCTGTTTGATGGCAACACTGTTGTAATGCCCTAGGGAAGATACCTGATGCGTTCTGTCCGTCTGTCATAGCATACCATGATTCAACCACTCCATTACATACTAAGTATTTTTCGTCAAGGTGAAATATCATGATTTGTATATGTCATAGCATACCATGATTCAATCGCATTACGTGGTGTGCTTTTTTTTCAAAATGGGGGAATATCGCCCCAGCTTCTGCATCCAAAGGATGCACACGGCTTTTTTTATTAGATTATTCACAACACCTTACAAGAGCAATACAAAAGATCAAAACTCGAAGCCACCTCGCTAAACCTACAGAGGGATGAAGGGGGTGACAATTCACCAACTCATATCATCCAAAAACCAAATGCCTTCCCAGGCCGCCCAATACCAGATGAGAAGCACATCCAGTCAAGCAGACTCTCAGCATACGCCAACGCCCACGCCGTAGAAGTTGCTACCACCGTCTTCCTCGACTCCATCTTCAAGAGAGATCATCGCATCGACCATGCCAGGCCTGCCATCGATGCCACCACGGCGCCAGACGACTCCACCATCCTGCGCGTGTCCATCACACTGCATCCGTCCCGAGACACCACTGCACCATGCCATGGTGACTCGACGACGCCGACACAGCAAAAGCACACCGCTCCACCTCAGCACCACCGCCATCCGTTGTCTGCTCCAAAAACGATACCCCCAACGGGGAGAACAGCGTTGCGCGCCGCCATCGTTCGATCCGGGAGACCTGGGTCTGGAGTTTCCCCCGGAGCAGCCCAGACGAATGTAGCTGCAGGAACAATGCCTTCAACAAGGATACGATGAACAGGCGCCGCCATCGTTCGCCATGACTGCAGTCAAGACCAATTTTCACCGGCAGCCGCGTCGCCGTCTGGGACTAACGCAGCTGCAGGAACAATGCCTTCAACAAGGATGCGACGAACAGGCGCCGCCATCGTACGCCATGATTGCAGTCAAGGCCGGTTTTCACCGGCAGCCACGTCTCGCCGTTGGGGACTAGATGACGGATCGCGAGACCCTCCAAAATAGCCACGAAACTGGCCGATCCCCTCCGACGAAAGAGGAGACCGCCACCGCCCAAGCTTCCTCATGCTGCAGATCAGACCCAGGAGCACCGCTGACAACCAACAGGGACGCCAGAGATGCAGGTATACCCAGCCCGACCAAGCCCAGATGGGCTCAGATCTGGCCCGCCTACCCGCAGCCATGGTCGTCCACCGTCGGAGATCACCGAGGGGCCCTGGTCGCCATCGCCGCCTGCAGCAGTGCCTTAGATGGCCGGAGCGGGCGCCACCGCTGCGAAACCATGCCGGCGACCGAGGAGATCCGCCGCCGCCACCACGCCAAACGGGCTTTGCCCGGTGGCGCCTCCGGCAGCGGCGGCGGGCGGGGATGAGCACGGGGGAGAAAGGGAGGACGGCCGCCGGCTGGGCACCCCGGTGCGGCGTGGAGCGCCGCCGCACGGGGGTGGGAGGGGGTTAGGTTTTCGCACGGGGGTTAGGTTTTCGCACGGGGGTGGAAAAAAATGAACGGTCTATGTATGAAAATCTTCTGAATGACCATACTCCTTTTTTGCGAAAGTATATTTGGAAAGTTAAGGTGCCTCTTAAGATAAAGATTTTTATGTGGTTCTTGAGTAACAAGGTCCTATTGACTAAAGATAATTTAGCCAAACATCACTGGAATGGATGTAAGAAGTGTGTTTTCTGTGGGGATCAGGAGACTATACAACATCTATTTGTGGAGTGTCCTTTAGCTAAGCTTCTCTGGCGTGTGATGGCGTGTATTTCACACGTTCGTTGGGCAACCCCAAGAGGAAGGTATGATGCGCACAGCAGCAAGTTTTCCCTCAGAAAGAAACCAAGGTTTATCGAACCAGGAGGAGCCAAGAAGCACGTTGAAGGTTGATGGCGGCGGGATGTAGTGCGGCGCAACACCGAGAGATTCCGGCGCCAACGTGGAACCTGCACAACACAACCAAAGTACTTTGCCCCAACGAAACAGTGAGGTTGTCAATCTCACCGGCTTGCTGTAACAAAGGATTAACCGTATTGTGTGGAAGATGATTGTTTGCAGAGAAAATAGTAAAACAAGTATTGCGACAGATTTGTATTTCAGTATTAAAGAATGGACCGGGGTCCACAGTTCACTAGAGGTGTCTCTCCCATAAGATAAAAGCATGTTGGGTGAACAAATTACAGTCGGGCAATTGACAAATAGAGAGGGCATAACAATGCACATACATGACATGATAAGTATAATGAGATTTAATTGGGCATTACGACAAAGTACATAGACCGCCATCCAAGCTGCATCTATGCCTAAAAAGTCCACCTTCAGAGTTATCATCCGAACCCCCTCCGAGTATTAAGTTGCTAACAACAGACAATTGCATTAAGTATGGTGCATAATGTAATCAACAACTACATCCTCGGACATAGCGCCAATGTTTTATCCCTAGTGGCAACAGCACAACACAACCTTAGAACTTTCTGTCACTGTCCCAGGTGTCAATGCAGGCATGAACCCACTATCGAGCATAAGTACTCCCTCTTGGAGTTAAAAGTAAAAACTTGGACAGAGCCTCTACTAGTAACGAAGAGCATGCAAGATCATAAACAACACATGTATAATAACTTGATAATTAACATGACATGGTATTCTCTATCCATCGGATCCCGACAAACACAACATATAGAATTACAGATAGATGATCTTGATCATGTTAGGCAGCTCACAAGATCCAACAATGAAGCACAATGAGGAGAAGACAACCATCTAGCTACTGCTATGGACCCATAGTCCAGGGGTGAACTACTCACTCATCACTCCGGAGGCGACCATGGCGGTGTAGAGTCCTCCGGGAGATGAATCCCCTCTCCGACAGGGTGCCGTAGGAGATCTCCAGAATCCCCGAGATGGGATCGGCGGCGGCGGTGTCTCAGTAAGGTTTTCCGTATCGTGGTTTTTCGCATCAGGGGTTTCGCGACGGAGGCTTTAAGTAGGCGGAAGGGCAGAGTCGGGGGCCAGACGAGGGGCCCACACCATAGGTCGGCGCGGCCAAGACCTGGGCCGCGCCGCCCTATGGTCTGGCCACCTCGTGGCCCCACTTCGTGTGTTCTTCGGTCTTCTGGAAGCTCCGTGGAAAAATAGGACCCTGGGTCTTTGTTTCGTCCAATTCCGAGAATATTTCGTTACTAGGATTTCTGAAACCAAAAACAGCAGAAAACAGGAACTGGCACTTCGGCATCTTGTTAATAGGTTAGTTCCAGAAAATGCACGAATATGACATAAAGTGTGCATAAAACATGTAGGTATCATCAATAATATGGCATAGAACATAAGAAATTATCGATACGTCGGAGACGTATCAGCGTGCAGTTAATTTCACTTATGATCTTCCACCTCCATCAAATATTACTAATATGTTTGGTAATTGGTTGAATGTAGTAGATAGACAATATAAGGCTTTCATCCGCATTGGGGTTTCCGCTTTATGTTGGTCTATATGGAGGGTCAGAAATGATATTATCTTTAACAGGGAAAATTCTTTTCACTTTTTGCAGGTTATTCATATGGTGGTACATTGGGTCCAGGTTTGGTCCCTCCTTTCGCCGGAGGGACAACGGGATGCTATGGCTACTGGGTGCACACGGCTCCTGATGGTTGCTCAGGATATCTTGTGCCAGTCTGGTTGGCGGCATACTAGGAGGCTTTGTTGATGAGTCCTCTTTCTTTTTTACGACAGTTCTCTTTTCTTTGGTTGATTTTTGTATCGATTAATGGTGATGCTTAAGTTGTAAACTATATTTGCTTGACCGTACTATTAATAAAAGGCCGTGTGCATCATCACGATGCAGAAGCTGGGGTATTACCCCATTTCGAAAAAAAATCTGTATTGGGATTGTAGTACTCCTCCCACTGTAAAGATAGTATCATAGACAAGTATTATATACATGATACTACAATATAATACTATGGAGTATGCACTATAACCGGCCTAAGCTTTTCATTTTCTACGGTGCGAGTACATAAGCTCATCATCAACTTTTGGTCGGCAAAGGGGAGTGGAACGGGAAAACCTCCTAGAGGGTTGGGTTTGCTAACATTACATACGTTCGGCAACACGGTGTATACCTGTTTCCAGATTCAGAATATGCTCGATCAATTTGGATTTGGATATGCATGCGTCACTACAGGAACGGCGGGAGACGCCGACGGCCAAACCTACGCCGAGGGCTTTTTATCGGGACCGTTGGCGTACGGCCTCGCCGAGGCAGCGCCGGAAGACGCCCGTCGGCGTACACTTGCCGTCGGCGTAGAGGATGCGACGCCGAGGGCAGCCGTCGGCGTCAACCTGGCCCTCGGCGTAGGCACCAGCGTAGCTGCTGCTCCATCGGCGACGCGACGGCGCGCTAACGGCGTCAGGCTAGACGCCGAGGGCTACCCTCGGCATAAGGCATGGCCCCCCCTATGCCGACGGCCACCCTCGGCATATAGCTTTTTTTATTTTTTCCTTTTTTCTCTCTCTCATATTACTTTATATTATGTTTCTATTATTTATTTACTAGTATGAATTATGTAAAAAAAGGTTCTATTTTTTAAGAATTCGTAGATGGCATATATGTAGGTCCCACGGGTGACGCTCTTCGCAGACGGGTCAACCGGAGCCACTAGGCCCAACTTCTGCTATCGATGTACATATGTCCTTAAATATTTAGGAACAATTCCATTGCTAAGCCTAACTCCAACCCTAACCCTAACCGAGGCCATTCCCGCCCTAGGGTTTCCCGCTTCTATTTTGGTAACCCTAAACCTCACCCAGATCCTATCCCTAACCCTAACCCTAGGGGTAGATCTGCGGGGTCCCCGCCCTAGGGTTTGGCTAACATTGCTTGTACCCGGCGTTGACGATTTCCGCATGCATGGGCTAGCACTTGGTAAAATCCAGGATCTGTATGTGGAAACTCCCGCCACGGCTCAAACGGAGCCTATTTTATGGTAAAGTATGCCCAACCTATGGTTTCCATGTACATATGTCCTAAACAAAGCAAAACAAATAAAAAAGTCCACTGGTAAACCCTCGCACGGAGAAAGCTATAGGAGTAGATCTGCGGGGTCCCCGCCCTAGGGTTTTCCAAGATACAGACCACCGGAGCGTCGAAATCGCTGGAAAACTTGTGTGTGTCCACATGGCATGCACAAAAGTGATTTGAGAAGGTTTTATATCCAAGGCTACCCCCCAAGGTGTGTCCGGCTTCTCGGACAGGGGGTTCCTACACTTAGGCAGATTCTGGATGTATAGGGGGAACTCCCTCGGAGGTGAACCGGAGAGAAACTTGGGATCATATGGGATGATCCTTGTTACCACATGTACCTATGACCTAACCAAGCTAAAATGGAGGCATATGCCCACCGGGGGACCCCCGATGGGATGCAGTCAAAGGGGTAGACCGCGCGGTCAACATAACTAGGGTTTCGTTAGAAATCGAGCATCGGATGTAGTGAATGGCCCAAAAACTTGTGTGTGTCCACATGGAATGCACAAAAGTGATTTGAGATGGTTTTATATCCAAGGCTACCTCCAGTGTGTCCGGCTTCTCGGACAGGGGTTCCTACACTTAGGCAGATTCTGCATGTATAGGGGGGAACTCCCTCGGAGGTGAACCGGAGAGAATCTTGGGATCATATGGGATGATCCTTGTTTCCACATGTACCTATGACCTAACCAAGCTCAAATGGAGGCATATGCCCACCGGGGGACCCCCGATGGGATGCAGTCAAAGGGGTAGACCGCGTGGTCAACAGAACTAGGGTTTCGTCGGAAATCGAGCATCGGATCTAGGGAATGGCCCCAAAACTTGTGTGTGTCCACATGGAATGCACAAAAGTGATTTGAGATGGTTTTATATCCAAATTCCCCCCAGGTGTGTCCGGCTTCTCGGACAGGGGGTTCCTACACGCAGATTCTGCATGTATAGGGGGGAACTCCCTCGGAGGTGAACCGGAGAGAATCTTGGGATAATATGGGATCATCCTTGTTTCCACATGTACCTATGACCTAACCAATCTCAAATGGAGGCATATGCCCACCGGGGGAACCCCGATGGGATGCGATCAAAGGGGTAGACCGCAGGTCAACGTAAGCTAGGGTTTCGTCGAAATCGAGCATCAGATCTAGGGAATGGCCCCAAAACTTGTGTGTGTCCACATGGAATGCACACAAGTGATTTGAGATGGTTTTATATCCAAGGCTACCCCCCCAGGTGTGTCCGACTTCTCGGACAGGAGGTTCCTACACTTAGGCAGATTCTGCATGTATAGGGAGGAAATCCCTCGGAGGTGAACCGGAGAGAAACTTGAGATCATATGGGATGATCCTTGTTTCCACATGTACCTATGACCTAACCAAGCTCTAATGGAGGCATTTGCCCACCGGGGGACCCCCGATGGGATGCAGTCAAAGGGGTAGACCGCGCGGTCAACAGAACTATGGTTTCGTCAAAAATCGAGCATCGGATGTAGTGAATGGCCCCAAAACTTGTGTGTGTCCACATGGAATGCACAAAAGTGATTTGAGATGGTTTTATATCCAAGGCTACCCCCCCCCCCAGGTGTGTCCAGCTTCTCGGACAGGGGGTTCCTACACTTAGACAGATTCTGCATGTATAGGGGGGAACTCCCTCGGAGGTGAACCGGAGAGAATCTTGGGATCATATGGGATGATCCTTGTTTCCACATGTACCTATGACCTCACCAAGCTCAAATGGAGGCATATGCCCACCGGGGACCCCGATGGGATGCGATCAAAGGGGTAGACCGCGCGGTCAACGGAACTAGGGTTTCGTCGGAAATCGAGCATCGGATCTAGGGAATGGCCCCAAAACTTGTGTGTGTCCACATGGAATGCACAAAAGTGATTTGAGATGGTTTTATATCCTAGGCTACCCCCCAGGTGTGTCCGGCTTCTCGGACAGGGGTTCCTACACTTAGGCAGATTCTGCATGTATAGGGGGGAACTCCCTCGTACGTGAACCGAAGAGAATCTTGGGATCATATGGGATGATCCTTGTTTCCACATGTACCTATGACCTAACAAAGCTCAAATGGAGGCATATGCCCACCGGGGGAACCCCGATGGGATGTAGTCAAAGGGGTAGACCGCGCGGTCAACAGAACTAGGGTTTCGTCAGAAATCGTGCATCGGATCTAGGGAATGGCCCCAAAACTTGTGTGTGTCCACATGGAATGCACAAAAGTGATTTGAGATGGTTTTATATCCTAGGCTACCCCCCAGGTGTGTCCGGCTTCTCGGACAGGGGGTTCCTACACTTAGGCGGATCTCGCATGTATAGGGGGGAACTCCCTCGTACGTGAACCGGAGAGAATCTTGGGATCATATGGGATGATCCTTGTTTCCACATTTACCTATGACCTAACCAAGCTCAAATGGAGGCATATGCCCACCGAGGGAACCCCGATGGGATGCAGTCAAAGGGGTAGACCGCGCGGTCAACGTAACTAGGGTTTCGTCGTAAATCGAGCATCGGATCTAGGGAATGGCCCCAAAACTTGTGTGTGTCCACATGGAATGCAAAAAAGTGATTTGAGATGGTTTTATATCCTAGGCTACCCCCCAGGTGTGTCCGGCTTCTCGGACAGGGGGTTCCTACACTTAGGCAGATTCTGCATGTGTAGGGGGGAACTCCCTCGTACGTGAACCGGAGAGAATCTTGGGATCATATGGGATGATCCTTGTTTCCACATGTACCTATGACCTAACCAAGCTCAAATGGAGGCATATGCCCACCGGGGGAACCCCGATGGGATGCAGTCAAAGAGGTAGACCGCGGGTCAACCGTGAACTAGGGTTTCGTCGTGAAATCGAGCATCGGATCTAGGGAATGGCCCCAAAACTTGTGTGTGTCCACATGGAATGCACAAAAGTGATTTGAGATGGTTTTATATCCTAGGCTACCCCCGTGTGTGTCCGGCTTCTCGGACAGAGGGTTCCTACACTTAGGCGGATTTCACGCATGTATAGGGGGAACTCCCTCGTACGTGAACCGAAGAGAATCTTGGGATCATATGGGATGATCCTTGTTTCCACATGTACCTATGAACTAACAAAGCTCAAATGGAGGCATATGCCCACCGGGGGAACCCCGATGGGATGCAGTCAAAGGGGTAGACCGCGCGGTCAACAGAACTAGGGTTTCGTCGGAAATCGAGCATCAGATCTAGGGAATGGCCCCAAAACTTGTGTGTGTCCACATGGAATGCACAAAAGTGATTTGAGATGGTTTTATATCCTAGGATACCCCCAGGTGTGTCCGGCTTCTCGGACAGGGGGTTCCTACACTTAGGCAGATTCTGCATGTATAGGGGGAACTCCCTCGTACGTGAA
>NC_061512.1:153162368-153185731 GCF_022539505.1 Lolium rigidum | reverse complement strand
TCACGATTGCATAAAAACCAAAACCACTACTTTCATAACTATGAATATGACTATGTGGTGGGCAATGGAACCATGATTGTGTTGATATGGTGGAGGTTCCATTGCAAGGGTTAATATCCATCTAGGATTAAACAACAAATGTCGCCAGTGATTCTTGTGCCGTAATACCCGTGTTAACCATAAGATCCGGAGTGGGACTGGAGTAGTCAAAAGTGTTTCCACCTCTCGTTCATCAACGGATGCGCTTACCGTAGCGAGCTTGTGTCTTGCGGAGCAACTTGAGGGTGGGGAGCCCCTTCTAATTCCCCACGGTATAGCCGTTGCTTACCGTAGCGGTTGCTCGCTTGCGGAACAACTTGAGGGTGGGGATCCCCTTCTAATTCCCCACGGTAATGTGGTCTATGATGGGTTGCAGCTACCGGCGAAGGAGTTTGGTTAACGAGTCCCAAACTGTTGTCGTGGTCGGGGTCCACCCTGAAATTACGGGAATAATGGGACCGACGAGGACCCGGGGTCGGGGTATGCAACAAAGGGTGGGTGTTCGAGGTAGCGGAGGAACATGATTGGCTAGACCTTATACCGGGCCTCACACCATAGGAAGTGTGGACGAGCTCGCGGCTCGGTTGGCACCAAGGTTAAGATCTCTTATGGGTAAAGCAACACACCTCTGCAGAGTGTAAAGAACCGTGACCTGTCACTCCCTCGTTCCGGGATATGGAATCTGCGAACGCGGCCGGAAAGGAGCTCCATGAAGTTCTAGTAAACCGGTGAAGGCCGACGGACATAGTTCTTCCGAATAAAAGCAACCTCTTGAAGAAATGATTATGAAAACCTGCATTGGTATTA
The DNA here is from genome assembly GCF_022539505.1 of Lolium rigidum. NCBI lineage: Eukaryota > Viridiplantae > Streptophyta > Magnoliopsida > Poales > Poaceae > Lolium > Lolium rigidum. The sequence goes on along the minus strand of NC_061512.1, from coordinate 153,184,885 downwards.
GACTTTCGGTCTAATGCCGTAGCTAGTGCATTAAACACCTCTTTCCTATAATGAACTTGTTGAGTACGCTCGTACTCATCCCACTCTTAAATCCCCTGCTTAGATATGGAGGCACCGAAGGAGGATCTACAGTGCAACACGAAGACCGAGGAGTCAACAACTACTTCACAAGACAGGACCCTGTCAGATGAGTCAGATACCACATCCAACAAGGAGAAAACCTAGTTTAGCCATAGAATGGAACTAGCTTCCTAAACTTAGCTCCTATTTAGCTAGAATCTATTCATAGCCTCTGTAGCTAGTTAAATACTCTACAAATAGAGTTCGTGATAAGACTAGTCTACGAGTCGTTCTTCCGGAGTTATTTGCGGTTTTACCTCATTATAAAGTAGGAGGTCGTGATGATCTTATGTAACGAGTCAATGTTGTAATTCTATAGACATGCCTTGGACCCGCATATGTTTCGTTGTACCACTCTGAGCGATATAATACTAGTGGAACGGTGTTTCATTGGTGTTATATCAGACTTGCATACTACACCATGCAGTGGTATGCCGGGTCACCACAAAACCCCCGATGCGAAAAACCACGATACGGAAAACCTTACTGAGACGCCGCCGCCGCCGATCCCATCTCGGGGGATTCTGGAGATCTCCTCCGGCACCCTGCCGGAGAGGGGATTCATCTCCCGGAGGACTCTACACCGCCATGGTCGCCTCCGGAGTGATGAGTGAGTAGTTCACCCCCGGACTATGGGTCCATAGCAGTAGCTAGATGGTTGTCTTCTCCTCATTGTGCTTCATTGTTGGATCTTGTGAGCTGCCTAACATGATCAAGATCATCTATCCGTAATACTCTATGTTGTGTTTGTCGGGATCCGATGGATAGAGAATACCATGTCATGTTAATTATCAAGTTATTACATATGTGTTGTTTATGATCTTGCATGCTCTCCGTTACTAGTAGAGGCTCCGGCCAAGTTTTTGCTTTTAACTCCAAGAGGGAGTATTTATGCTCGATAGTGGGTTCATGCCTCGCATTGACACCGGGACGAGTGATGAAAGTTCTAAGGTTGTGTTGTGCTGTTGCCACTAGGGATAAAACATTGGCGCTATGTCCGAGGATGTAGTTGTTGATTACATTACGCACCATACTTAATGCAATTGTCCGTTGTTAGCAACTTAATACCGGAGGGGTTCGGACGATAACCCGAAGGTGGACTTTTTAGGCATAGATGCAGCTTGGATGGCGGTCTATGTACTTTGTCGTAATGCCCAATTAAATCTCACTATACTTATCATGTCATGTATGTGCATTGTTATGCCCTCTCTATTTGTCAATTGCCCGACCGTAATTTGTTCACCCAACATGCTTTTATCTTATGGGAGAGACACCTCTAGTGAACTCGTGGACCCCGGTCCATTCTTTTAATACCGAAATACAAATCTGCTGCAATACTTGTTCTTTACTATTTTCTCTCGCAAACAATCATCTTCCACACAATACGGTTAATCCTTTGTTACAGCAAGCCGGTGAGATTGACAACCTCAACTGTTTCGTTGGGGCAAAGTACTTTGGTTGTGTTGTGCAGGTTCCACGTTGGCGCCGAATCTCCGGTGTTGCGCCGCACTACATCCCGCCGCCATCAACCTTCAACGTGCTTCTTGACTCCTACTCGGTTCGATTAAACCTTGGTTTCTTACCGAGGGAAACTTGCCGTCGTGCGCATCACACCTTCCTCTTGGGGTTCCCAACGGACGTGTCAACTACACGCATCAAGCAAATTTCCGGCGCCGTTGCCGGGAGATCAAGACACGCCGCAAGGGGAGTCTCCACTTCTCAATCTCTTTACTTTGTTTTTGTCTTGCTTTATTTTATTTACTACTTTGTTTGCTGCATTATATCAAAACACAAAAAAATTAGTTGCTAGCTTTACTTTATTTGCTGTCTTGTTTGCTATATCAAAAACACAAAAAAATTAGTTACTTGCATTTACTTGATTCATCATGTTTCCTTTTAATTTTACAGCAAAGAACATACCGGTAGGACAAGGTTCTATAATTGGGAGGAACAATATAGAAGAATTTTTCACCCATGTTAGTACCGTTGAAGATTTTGAAGATAGACACTTGGTAGAACTTGCTCCTACTTATGAAATTGCTGCTGTCGCTTTAGTTCGCCCGTTGGAAACTAAATTTGTTAATCTAAATCCTATAATCCAACACATGTTTCTTACACTTGGTGATATGGAAGAGGGGGAAAAGAAAGATTTTGTTTTAGAAACCCTTCTTAGAGAATTTGGTGGTCTAGCAAGAGAGGCTAGAAAGGTCTTCGCTAAATTTAATATGCTTGGTTCTCATACTAATTTTGTTGGTCTCCTTGAAAAAATGGATATGGATAGGATAAGGTACACTAATAATGCTAATGATGGTGGGGAGATCAAAGCACCAATACCATGTAAACTCCTAGCTATGAATGATGCGCTAGAAAATAACTATGCTTGGCTTGTTCCCGAAAATTTGTTTGATGAGAGTAGCAAGCCCAAGACTAATGAAAAGGGAGACGCTGAAACTTATGTATCTAATATACTATGCATGGTTGAGAAAACTCCAAACCCCGCTGTAGGTGCACCACCCTTCGATAATACTTGATATACACTTTCTGCGCCTAGCTGAAAGGCGTTAAAGAAAAGCGCTTATGGGAGACAACCCATATTTTTACTCCAGTATTTTTGTTTTATATTTGTGTCTTGGAAGTTGTTTACTACTGTAGCAACCTCTCCTTATCTTAGTTTTATGTTTTGTTGTGCCAAGTAAAGTCTTTGATAGTAAAGTAAGTACTAGATTTGGATTACTGCGCAGTTACAGATTTCTTTGCTGTCACGAATCTGGGTCTACCTCCCCGTAGGAAGCTCAGAAAATTAAGCCAATTTACGTGCATGATCCTCAGATATGTACGCAACTTTCATTCAATTTGAGCATTTTCGTTTGAGCAAGTCTGGTGGCCTAATAAAATCCATCTTTACGGACTGTTCTGTTTTGACAGCATTCTGTCTTTTATTTCGCATTGCCTCTTTTGCTATGTTGGATGAATTTCTTTGATCCATTAATGTCCAAGTAGCTTTATGCAATGTCCAGAAGTGTTAAGAATGATTGTGTCACCTCTGAACATGTGAATTTTTATTATGCACTAACCCTCTAATGAGTTGTTTCGAGTTTGGTGTGGAGGAAGTTTTCAAGGATCAAGAGAGGAGTATGATGCAATATGATCAAGGAGAGTGAAAGCTCTAAGCTTGGGGATGCCCCGGTGGTTCACCCCCGCATATTTTAAGAAGACTCAAGCGTCTAAGCTTGGGGATGCCCAAGGCATCCCCTTCTTCATCGACAACATTATCGGGTTCCTCCCCCGAAACTATATTTTTATTCCGTCACATCTTATGCACTTTGCTTCGAGCGTCGGCTTGTTTTTGTTTTTTGTTTTGTTTGAATAAAATGGATCCTAGCATTCACTTTATGGGAGAGAGACACGCTCCGTTGTAGCATATGGACAAATATGTCCTTAGGCTCTACTCATAGTATTCATGGCGAAGTTTCATCTTCGTTAAATTGTTATATGGTTGGAATTGGAAAATGCTACATGTAGTAACTATAAAATGTCTTGGATAATTTGATACTTGGCAATTGTTGTGCTCATGTTTAAGCTCTTGCATCATATACTGTGCACCCATTAATGAAGAAATACTTAGAGCTTGCTAATTTGGTTTGCATATTTGGTTTCTCTAAAGTCTAGATAACATCTAGTATTGAGTTTTGAACAACAAGGAAGACGGTATGGAGTCTTATAATGTTTACAATGTGTCTTTTATGTGAGTTTTGCTGTACCGTTCATCCTTGTGTTTGTTTCAAATAACCTTGCTAGCCTAAACCTTGTATCGAGAGGGAATACTTCTCATGCATCCAAAATACTTGAGCCAACCACTATGCCATTTGTGTCCACCATACCTACCTACTACATGGTATTTATCCGCCATTCCAAAGTAAATTGCTTGAGTGCTACCTTTAAAATTCCATCATTCACCTTCGCAATATATAGCTCATGGGACAAATAGCTTAAAAACTATTGTGGTATTGAATATGTACTTATGCACTTTATCTCTTATTAAGTTGCTTGTTGTGCGATAACCATGTTTCGGGGACGCCATCAACTATTCTTTGTTGGATATCATGTGAGTTGCTATGCATGTCCGTCTTGTCTGAAGCAAGAGAGATCTACCACCTTCATGGTTGGAGCATGCATATTGTTAGAGAAGAACATTGGGCCGCTAACTAAAGCCATGATTCATGGTGAAAGTTTCAGTTTGGACATATATCCTCAATCTCTTATGAGAATAATAATTGTTGCCACATGCTTATGCATTAAAGAGGAGTCCATTATCTGTTGTCCATGTTGTCCCGGTATGGATGTCTAAGTTGAGAATAATCAAAAGCGAGAAATCCAAAATGCGAGCTTTCTCCTTAGACCTTTGTACAGGCGGCATGGAGGTACCCCATTGTGACACTTGGTCAAAACATGTGCATTGCAAAGATCCGGTAGTCCAAGTTAATTAGGACAAGGTGCGGGCACTATTAGTATACTATGCATGAGACTTGCAACTTGTAAGATATAATGTACATAACTCATATGCTTTATTACTACCGTTGACAAAATTGTTTCATGTTTTCAAAATAAAAGCTCTAGCACAAATATAGCAATCGATGCTTTCCTCTTTGAAGGACCATTCTCTTTACTTTTATGTTGAGTTAGTTCACCTATCTCTCTCCACCTCAAGAAGCAAACACTTGTGTGAACTGTGCATTGATTCCTACATATTTGCATATTGTACTTGTTATATTACTCTACGTTGACAATTATCCATGAGATATACATGTTACAAGTTGAAAGCAACCGCTGAAACTTAATCTTCCTTTGTGTTGCTTCAATGCCTTTACTTTGATTTATTGCTTTATGAGTTAACTCTTATGCAAGACTTATTAATACTTGTCTTGAAGTACTATTCATGAAAAGTCTTTGCTTTATGATTCACTTGTTTACTCATGTCATTACCATTGTTTTGATCGCTGCATCCACTACATATGTTTACAAATAGTATGATCAAGGTTATGATGGCATATCACTTCAGAAATTATCTTTGTTATCGTTTTACCCGCTCGGGACGAGCAGTAACTAAGCTTGGGGATGCTTGATACGTCTCCGACGTATCGATAATTTCTTATGTTCTATGCCATATTATTGATGATACCTACATGTTTTATGCACACTTTATGTCATATTCGTGCATTTTCTCGGAACTAACCTATTAACAAGATGCCGAAGTGCCGGTCCTCGTTTCTACGCTGTTTTTGGTTTCGAAATCCTAGTAACGAAATATTCTCGGAATTGGACGAAACGAAGACCCGGGGGCCTATTTTTCCACGGAGCTTCCGGAAGACCGAAGAACATACGAAGTGGGGCCACGAGGTGGCGACACCACATGGCGGCGCGGCCAAGGGGGGCCCGCGCCGCCCTATGGTGTGGGCCCCTCGTCGGGCCCCCGACTCGCCCTTCCGCCTACTTAAAGCCTCCGTCGCGAAACCCCGATGCGAAAAACCACGATACGGAAAACCTACCGAGACGCCGCCGCCGCCGATCCCATCTCGGGGATTACGGAGATCTCCTCCGCACCCTGCCGGAGAGGGGATTCATCTCCCGGAGGACTCTACACCGCCATGGTCGCCTCCGGAGTGATGAGTGAGTAGTTCACCCTGGACTATGGGTCCATAGCAGTAGCTAGATGGTTGTCTTCTCCTCATTGTGCTTCATTGTTGGATCTTGTGAGCTGCCTAACATGATCAAGATCATCTATCCGTAATACTCTATGTTGTGTTTGTCGGGATCCGATGGATAGAGAATACCATGTCATGTTAATTATCAAGTTATTACATATGTGTTGTTTATGATCTTGCATGCTCTCCGTTACTAGTAGAGGCTCTGGCCAAGTTTTTGCTTTTAACTCCAAGAGGGAGTATTTATGCTCGATAGTGGGTTCATGCCTGCATTGACACCTGGGACGAGTGACGGAAAGTTCTAAGGTTGTGTTGTGCTGTTGCCACTAGGGATAAAACATTGGCGCTATGTCCGAGGATGTAGTTGTTGATTACATTACGCACCATACTTAATGCAATTGTCTGTTGTTAGCAACTTAATACTGGAGGGGGTTCGGACGATAACCTGAAGGTGGACTTTTTAGGCATAGATGCAGTTGGATGGCGGTCTATGTACTTTGTCGTAATGCCCAATTAAATCTCACTATACTTATCATGTCATGTATGTGCATTGTTATGCCCTCTCTATTTGTCAATTGCCCGACTGTAATTTGTTCACCCAACATGCTTTTATCTTATGGGAGAGACACCTCTAGTGAACTGTGGACCCCGGTCCATTCTTTTAATACTGAAATACAAATCTGCTGCAATACTTGTTCTTTACTATTTTCTCTGCAAACAATCATCTTCCACACAATACGGTTAATCCTTTGTTACAGCAAGCCGGTGAGATTGACAACCTCACTGTTTCGTTGGGGCAAAGTACTTTGGTTGTGTTGTGCGGGTTCCACGTTGGCGCCGGAATCTCTGGTGTTGCGCCGCACTACATCCCGCCGCCATCAACCTTCAACGTGCTTCTTGACTCCTACTGGTTCGATTAAACCTTGGTTTCTTACTGAGGGAAACTTGCCTCTGTGTGCATCACACCTTCCTCTTGGGGTTCCCAACGGACGTGTCAACTACACGCATCAAGTCTACACACGAGTCAGACTCTAGGGCTGAGTTGGAGGTGATGGAGGGTGGGGGTGCGCCGAAGCCCTTGAAGATTCGTGGAGAAGCTAGAGTCCCCGATGCGAGGAAGGAGCCGAAGACCCATGATGACAAGGCCCTTATCATTCCTTCGAGCGATGAGTAAGTGTACTACTTCAGAAATTTCGAACATGTATTTTTCATCTTGGGCATAATAATCAATTTTGCATTTGTACTAATGTGTGATTTATTTGCAGCAACTGGACATGGGAGGTCAAGCCAGCCCGCGTGCCTAACAGCTTGCTTGGGGCTCTGATTAAGAAATTCTGGCCGGGCAGATACACTCCCCTTAGCACGGTCCCCGGTGGCGAGACGAGGCTAGCCACTACTTGGGCGGACTATGAGGATGCCCCTGCCGTATGCTTCGCGACAGCTGCTGAGGCTGTGACCACCAAGTTCTGGGTAAGACATATACTTCTCGAGCACCGTTCATTGTTGATGGCCCTAATGTGCTAACTCATGACTTTCACAACTGATTTATGCATGATTTAAGTGCTTCTACCGTGTGGACCCGGAGCATGATACGCAGGCGCGTCTCACTTTGCGCGGCGCTTGCGAGAGGTTGACACCGCGGCAGTGGTACAACCAAAAGGTCACCTCCGCTAGTGCCTTCTGGGCTAACAAGGGTAAGAGGGTCAGGAAGGAGTACTTTGTGGGTAACCAGCCTACGGAGGAATGGGCAATGACCATTGATGAGTACATGTCGGTGGGTAAAATGTCAATGAGATTCTACATTGCTGCTAAGTTTTCATTGGATTATCTTGAGTTGAGTATTGCGTTTTCAGGTTTGTCCCGAGTGGGCCGAGCAGCATAGGGAGGCATGGGAGGAGCTGATTAGGGCGAGGTGGCTCAGGGAGGACGAGGAGTTTGCAGCCGTGTCGAGGCGTAACATGGAGAACCGAGGCACCGGTGGCACACACTGCGCGGGAAGCTGCGACTACACCCGCTACAAGGGGAAAAAGGTATGTATATACATGGAATGACCTTCTTTCATTTCCCGTCATGTTACATTTGTGGTACGCATAACTTTACTTTTCGCGATGCAGGTGGCCGAGGCAGCACCTGGGGTGGTGCTTCATGATGCCCAGATATATGACATGATGCGGACGAAGCAGAAGCCCAATCCCGCATTGCCTCAGCCCCAGTACTACGGCAATGCCAAGGCCGCCAAGGAGGACTACTGCGACATGGTCAAGTCTCGTCACCCCGAGGTGGATGACCCCTTGAGCATTCCGATCGACGAGGAGTCGTTGGTCCTGTCGGGGCGCGGGCGTAGGCATGGCCGTTACCCCTTTCTGAATAAGGCGGTCAAGCCTAGCCCAGCCACGAGCTACACGCGTCTCAAGCATACCCTCACCGCCGAGAGCCCAGAGCCTCGTCCACGGCCTGCTCGTCCACCCGCCTACGATGTAAGTTTTCCTCATTTTCATCCTCTTTCCGGTTTTCCTTCCTACATGGCTAAGTGTTGATGAGATTCATTGTTTCTGAAATTGTAGTCTGAGTTCGAGGCGGCCTTCGAAGCTCGTAATGAAGCGTATCGACGAGGCCGCTGCGCAGTGGAATAGGCGAGAATACGGCCTACATGGCGTATATAGGAGTAAGTCTGAATCTTTCTTCTCGCAATTAGATGACAAGTCTCGGTTTGATGCTTTATTTACGCAAAGCCTAACTTGTAACCTATCTTGCAGGAAATGATGATTTCTATGTCTATCGGTACACCGCCACCGGCTCGAGTTACCGTGGCGGGGGACATGCCTATCATGCCATCGAGGGCAGCTTTCGCTGCGACTTACTACGGATCCACACCGGAGGTAAGTTCTTTGCCAAACCGGTAGTTACCACTTTCCTTTGCCTCGCAAGTTGCTAACATGTAGGGAACACGTAGGGAACGGGATGGTCCGGGAACCAGGCCTCGCCGGGTGGGCGCGAGGTCACACCGGTTAATGAAGGTGGTCGGTCTCCTAGGCGTTCTGCTGGTGCCTCTCCGTCGACTACTCCTGGGACTACTCCCGGTGCCTCTCCGTCGACTTCTCCTGGGCGTAGCACCGGTCCTTCTCCAGGTGGTTCTTCTGCAGCTTCTACCGGAGCGCACCCCCGGGCTGCTCGTTTCGCCAACGATGTGGGCGCCCGGGTCCTTCCTCCGCTAGTCAGCTTAGAACTAGGGTTTGCTTGCTACTACTATGTATTTGGATGACATGGCACACTCCGCTCTCCGCTTGTATGCTATTATGTGCACCATGTATGGTATTATGTGGATTATATGATATTTATGTGAATTATGGCGAATTTAGTCGATTTTGGATGAATTTGGATGAACTGGACCTGCTGAATTGAATTGAATTGCAACAGGAACAGGAATTGAAACAGAAAAAAAATTGTTGCAAGGCCTACGCCGACGGCATTGCCGTCGGCGTAGACCTGACCATAGACCATATGGTCAGGTCTATGCCGACGGCAATGCCGTCGGCGTAGACCTTGCGTCTGGACGGCCGCCACGTGGCCATGCATGCACGTACGTATGCCGAGGGCACTGCCGTCGGCGTACGCGCACAGCTGGCGTCGCCAGGCCACGCCACGTCGCCCCGCTCCTCGCCAGGTCGCAGCCGTACGCCGAGGGCCCGGCCGTCGGCGTCTGCCGACGCGCCGTTAACGGTGACGACGCGCCGCCAGGAGACGCCGAGGGCAGCTACGCCGAGGGGTTGACCTGGCCGTCGGTGTAGGACGTGTACGCCGAGGGCTGGACATACGCCGACGGCACGCCGAGCTACGCCGAGGAGCCTATACGCCGAGGCTCTACGCCGAGGGCTGCCGTCGGCGTAGCCTACGCCGAGGGCCAGGCGCGGCTACGCCGAGGGCAGCTGGCCGTCGGCACCTCGTGCGATTCCTGTAGTGCGTCGGTGCCTGATACCTAGCGGATAAGCGACCTGCTGGTTGATGCGTGCATGCATGACACCGAGTCAGGCTTGTTCGTGTTTCTGCGAGGTGCGCCCACCTGCACTGCACATAGTCGACTTAAGTCAAGAGGCTGGAGCCATTGGTCGTTGTCCGCATGCTAGATTGTTGGTAGAGACATGAATGCATGGTGGCAGGCTCATGTAGATAAAATACAAGGGGAGAGATAAAAGTAGATAAACACGAAAAATAGTAGATTGGTATGTTCGATTGGTGTTGGTTCAATCGCCGTCACCCCTCATGTATATAAAAGGCGGTTGGACTTTCCGTGCAAGATGGAGGGTTGGATCACGTCCAGAACCCTAATTTGGGTCCAATTTGGATGGTTTAGCCCGAACTTTCCAAAACTGTTGGTTTTAAAACTTATATGTACCTTGCCGGCCCTTTTCGAGGCAGTAAACGACCTTCGATTGAAGTCATGTAAAAAAAGCAAAGTTGTTTGTCTCGAAAAAAACGAAGAACATGTTGACCACTTTTTCATCCGAGATCATCTTGACCGCTTAATTTAGGATATAAGCAGACGGATCAGTTCCGACGTTTTTATCTCTGCTCGTGATTTCCTCGCGCCTAACCTCAGACACCTCTATGGTCGGGCGCCTCAGCTCTGGTAATTTAGGTTTCAGTAGTATTTTAGCTTCACAAGTTGCATACTAATTCGGATCGCGATGACTCAAAAATGAAAGTTGCTTGTTTCGAAGAGACGCACAACTTTTGTTTGTGTCGATTCTTCATTTGAGGTCATTTTAAAGGAGATATAGTGGAAGCCTTCATATCAATCCTCGAGATTACCAATGACTGCTAGCATAATCGGCTATCAAGCCGCATCATGGCACAACTTGACATGGTGGACATGGTGTCTCCTCAATGAGCAATAAGAACTCTCCGAGAGAATCTTTCCAATTACGTCTTATCCATTTTCATCTGTCATGGCTGAATTATCTTGTTGATTAGCCATTGGCTGTCAACAGCTGGTGTGTACTGGTGTCGTTTGTTAAAGTCACCATTGGTGTGACTATGTACCCAGAAGCTTATGATAAAAGCAAGCAAACACGTACGGTATCATTGCATCGTCAAAGTCATTTCTCCTCACGTGGAGGCAACCAAAAGATAGGTATGAAATAACCTTGTGATGTAATTTGGGCAACAAAGCAGGATTTCAAAACATGCCTTTGAGCTTGTCCTAGTCACACCATGCTCATGTGGGCTTGTTTGGACGGATGTGTGAAATGGTTGTAGGCAACCAAATACACCTTAGGGTATTGGGGCAATATTAATGTCTATGTTGCAGATCTACCAAAAAAATTATAGATTGTGCGCATGTATACCTAACATGATGTATACATGAGCGCAATCATAGACATACGTCCTGGCAGTGCATACCGATACTTTTCCGGGAACTATAGTCAGTCTCCCCACGATCAACATTGTGTCATTTGGTAAACACCTAAGCAACGCCTAGGAGGATATCTAGCATCCGACTTGTCATGTATAGCAAAAGCAATATCCGTCTGGACATGGAACTTTTCGAGAACAAATCGATCTTGAGATGGAAGGGAAATTGATCGTTCAGATCATGATAGTGATCTCATAGTTTCAATCCGTTTAGTTTGATTCATTATGGATGCAGTGTAGTCATCGCCCCGACGAGACGGAGTCGCCACCGATTAGGGTGGGGCTAAGATTGTGGAGATCTGTATCGGCTAGGGTGGCATGCATCGAGCTTGGTGTTCTTCTCCTCCTCCTTGCGCGTCTCGATAAAAAATCGTGCTAATATCGTGTCGAGAATTCGATGAAACAAACACGAAAATAGGCACCAAATAGACATAACATGTAGTTAATTTGACTTCTCTGCTGGTGAGCTTTCTAAGGACAATATATGTATACAATTGTGGATCATGTTTATACAGTAGACCTTGAAGACATGCAAGTACATAAGGCTGGGCATAGTGCTAGTATCTTAGATAGTATCATGCATCCTAGGTTCACAAAAATACTGATTTAGCATATAATTAAGGAGGAGAGATATGATTAGAATAACATAGATGGATACTGTATCATAGCGCACGTAACGACAAAATTTAGTGCTAAATAAATCTTGTCACATATCTATATTAAGATTCTACAAAACAATAAATTTAGACAATACAATATAATACTGTGCACTATGACCAACCTAAGCTTTTCTTTTTCTACAGTGCGAGTACATAAGCTCATCATCAACTTTTGGTCGGCAAAGGGGAGTGGAGAGGAAAAACCTTCTAGAGGGTTGGGTTTTGCTTTACATACTACGTTCGGCAATGCTCTACACACAACACACGGTGTATACCTGTTTAGAATATGCTTGATCAATTTGAATTTGGGTATGCATGCGTCGGTGCCTGATACCTAGCGGATAAGCGAGCTGCTGGTTGATGCGTGCATGCATGACACCAAGTCAGGCTTGTTCGTGTTTCTGCGAGGTGCGCCCACCTGCACTGCACATAGTCGACTTAAGTCAGAGGTTGGCGCCATTGGTCGTTGTCTGCATGCTAGATTGTTGGTAGAGACATGAATGCATGGTGGCAGGCGGCATCTCCCAACTACTACCACCGCTCTTGCCATCCTAGCTATAAATATGCTTGCTCCGCTGCATGCGAATCCATCTCATCCATCAAGCTAGCTGAAGAAGGGGGTGTCAAGCATGGCGTCCAAGAATCTCCTTGTGTTTGCTCTCCTGCTTGCCGCGGCTTTCCTCGTCTCCTCCACGGCCGAACAGACCCGTGAGCTAGCGGACTTGTTTTGAACTTGGGCGGCTCCTGATGCATGCTGCTACTCATTTGTATGCTCGTTTTCTGTTCTTGCAGAGGCCAAGAAGGAAGAGACCAAGGCCGATGTACACCGCTACGGTGGAGGCGGAGGTGGCTACCCCGGCGGAGGCGGAGGTGGCTACCCTGGGGGAGGCGGAGGCGGCGGCGGTTACCCTGGCCACGGTGGAGGCGGAGGCGGCTACCCCGGGGGAGGCGGCGGCGGTCACCCTGGCCACGGTGGAGGCGGAGGCGGCTACCCCGGGGGAGGCGGAGGGGGAGGCGGCGGCGGTCACCCTGGCCACGGTGGAGGCGGAGGCGGCTACCCCGGGGGAGGCGGAGGGGGAGGCGGCGGCGGTCACCCTGGCCACGGTGGAGGCGGTGGCGGCTACCCGGGCCAAGGCGGAGGCGGCGGCGGATACCCGGGCCATGGAGGCGGCGGAGGCGGCTACCCGGGCCATGGCGGCGGCGGCAGCGGATACCCGGGTCATGGAGGCGGCGGCGGTGGCGGACACCCGGGTCATGGAGGCGGCGGCGGATACCCGGAGCACATGTACCGGGCGGAGGTCCGCAACTGAGCACGGGAGTCGCAGCATGCGCGTAGCGCTCTACACGTGCGGTTGCTCTACGCGAAGCTACCTGTAAATTAAGATAGTCTGGTCTCTATACGTGCGCGTTACCACACACTGTGTTCTTGCAAGTCTGTACTACTACTATGCGCTGAATAATACGTCTATCTCTTGCAAGTAGTAGCATGTTGTCCTTGAGATTGAACGGCGCCGCTGATGTAAGACTTGTGTTGGTATGTATTCTACTACTATGGAATAAAATCACCGCGGGAGTATAGCCTAATCATACTCGATCGGTACTTGATTCCATCACTGCTGTATTTTTCAAGAACCAACACACTTCATAATTATTAGACGATTAATAAACTTTATTGCATCTCATAATTTGGCTAGGGTTTCTCCAACTTCCCCAAAACAAAGAGAACTTCTCACACATGAAGACACAAAACATCATCCATAATGATATGAAATGCGGATGAATACATCATCCATAATGATATGAAATGCGGATGAATGATTAAACAAAGACATGTGTAGATCCAATCTTAGGTTTGGAGTGGAGAGAAGGTGTCCGTGCCGTGCCTTCAAGATCCAAGTCTTTTCTTGTTCGTGGTTGTGGCTATGGTGTCGGGAAGGTGGAGACGAAGGCCGCACGATGGTAGAGCTTCCGCTTGTTGTTGATCAAGATAGATGATATTGTGATGGATCTCCTCTCCTTTTTATAGTCCTAGGAGGGGCCTCCAATACTCTCCCAACCAACCTTAGCACCTAAGAAAAGTGTAGTAACAAACGAGAACGAAATCCGTGGAGAATCATGTCAGTTCTTGGCATTTTTGCGACCCAGAACCCATGGTACAAGCATGCGGTAGTCGTTAACTATTATACGCTCCTTCGGTATGTTGATCGCCATTTTCAAACTCTGATTTAGGTGTTATTCATCTCGTTGGATTAATATTGGCGAGGGCTACAATGACATGGTCTTGGATCTTTATTATCTTGTGATGAAAAATTGACTTTTTTCCACCCTTAAAATTTCAAGTCCTCATGCCTGTAACTCCTCAATGTTGCCTCCTCTTGGCTCCTTTCTTTGTTCTTAATTCATAAACTCTTGGAAAAACTACACACACCAAAGACAAGAAATAGTGACAAAATACTACTAAAACTACTAGTTGGGCAAATATCTCATAAAAATGAATCATAACACGTAATTATAAATTTAGGGTATAGTTAGAGCTAGATAGAGCATGCAATAAGACAAAAGGTAGGTGTTTATGTAATGAAAAACATGTCGCTTTTCGGACTCATCGCCAAAGATAGTACACTCGGCGAAGGGAATGTGTCGAGGCAATCTTCACCGTCGGGGCTTCACCGAGTGTTGTACTCGGCATATTCTTCGCCGAGTATTCTTCTCCCTTCGCCGATATTTTGATACTCATCACATATTTCATCTCATGTAGTGTCCTTTGGCTCTAGAGCCATGGGGGCAGGATGGATCCTTGTCCTTGTTGATGAGAAGGCTCCATTTCTTGATGTGGTTTTAAGTTTGGTTAGGGTATGTGTAGTACCTAGGAAGCGTGGTTGCGGCTCCCTGAAGATGGAATAAAATCCTCCCTGCCTTGCCCCATCCTGGCGGTGCGTCTAGCGTTGTTGGAGGATGTGCGGAGGTGTGTCTCCGATGGATCTCACTGAATTTAGTCGGTGTTCCTTATGATCCATGCTTCTCTTCATGGGTGATAGTTGATGCTCGTGTGCGCTGGTTCTTTTGGATCTTAGCGTGATGAGTTCTCATACCTCTACTACAACAAGGCCTAGCAGGACAAGCTTTGCTCGGCTCCAGAGAGGGAGGGGTGAGGATGGTGGCACGCCTTTGGCTCGCTCGAGTGTTTGTAGTCATTGCCAGCGGATTCAAGGACCTATTTATAATTTTTATTACATTTGAGTTTTCTCGTACTGCTGTTAGATTGTTGGATTTTTTGAAAAAAAAACAAAGGGTGCTAGTAACTTAGTTCTCAGTCAGATGACGTCATATGTTCTCAGTTGCAAACCATGCTGCAACTCACTATTAGACGAATCATGAAACAAATCTAACGGTGTGGAGGTATTTTTTTCTAGTTGCAATCTCACCTGTAAACGGAAAAGGTAAAAATTCTGTTGCAACCCAAGTGCACGAACCGCGATGGAGATCTAATGTTGTAGAACTAGTTCTCAGCTACTAGCAAAACCGAAAAAGAATAACCTTTTGGTCGGCAAAGGGAAGCAAAGGGGAAGATCTCGGGTTTGCATGCACTCGGCAATGCAAACCGTACGGTACCGGTTCCCAGATCGAGAATATGATTGGTTGATTTGGATCACAGATTTTTGTTGCCGAGTGAAATACCGCGGTTACCGACCGGTATCCAGAATTCTCAGACCCCTCCAGTACATAAAGTTATCGGCCAAAAAATGCCAGTCTATTTGAATTTGGTTTGAATTTAGGTTGACTGGTTAGTTCAACCTAAACCGTATGAGTTCCCTCTCCACTATAACCTCATGCCTCAACTCATTTGTGTGAATCTTTCACTTCCTCCTCCTTCAAACTTTATTTTCAAAATATTTAGATATTTTTGAGTTTGAAATTTAAATTTTGTTTGACAATCTCGTCCGGTATTTGACCGGCTATCGCCGGTAAGCACAGTTACCGGAAATCTCGGTCCCCTCCGAGATTTTTTCTCAAAACCCTTACCCGAAACCTTGATTTGGATATGCATGCGTGCGTGCGTCCGTGTGGCCGATACCTAGGGGCACTACGGGAAAACAGGACATTGACGTGCGCCCAAATCGCACGGCAAAGGCGATCATCCGCTCGGCAAAGCCTTTGCCGTGCGGCCGTGCACGGCAAAGTTTGCCCGGCAAAGATCCGGCCGGCAAAGCTGTCTTTGCCGTGCGTCGCACAAAAATCGCACGACAAAGCCTTTGCCGTGCGTCGTGGCTTTGCCGTGCGCTGTGGCGCCTTTGCCGTGCGCCAGGCTTTGCCGTGGGCCTGGAGCCTTTGCCGTGCGCTGTACATTGCCGTGCGCTTCGCCTCAGCCCGCACGGCAAAGCCTCGCCTTTGCCGTGCGCTTCGCCTCCACCCCGCTCGGCAAAGGTTCTCCAGAAGGACACCCGCAGCGGCGCTGGTGCACAGCAGGCCCCCTTTGCCGTGTGTGTGTGCACGGCAAAGAAGACCTTTGCCTTGCGCATGTGTCTTTGCCGTGTGCATATGCACGGCAAAGATGCTGAAATAATTCCAGAATTTCCCTGCTTCCCCATTAATCCCTGCATATGCAATTCACAAATTCCAATAACAGTCCAGATACACATATAGCACAATATATAGAGTATTTGCATCATCAACAACATAGTTCATACACGAGTAGTCCAACAAAGTCCATACAATAGTTCCAAGTTGCATAATTAGTTCATACAAGCAACATCAACAACAAAGTCTCCAACATAGAATGTTCCAAGTCGCACAAGTTCATACACAAGCAACATCAACCTTCGCCACTTCCTTGTCCTTGTCCACTTCCTTGTCTTTCTTCACCTCCTTGTCCTCCTACAAGTTCATAGATGCATAAGTGGCATGGAATGGCTAAAATTGACACGTAAGAACTAGAATTGACATGGAAGAACTAGAATTGACATGGAATGGCTAAAATTGAACATAATCGCTAGAATAGATATGAAATGGCTAAAATTCAACATAATGGCTAAGAATGACTTGGAATGGCTAAAATTGACATGTAAGAACTAGAATTGACATGAAAGAACTAGAATTGACATGGAATGGCTAAAATTGAACATAATCGCTAAAATTAACATGGAATAGCTAAAATTGACATGGTTGAATGGCTAAAATTCACAAGTGACATGGTATGGAAGAATTAGAAGTGTAGGAGAACTCACCTAGAAACTGCTGCAGGCTCCGGATGATGCCCGTATTGTTGACGGTCAAGCCGGGTGTCGGCGGGCTCGACTTGGGCGTTGCTTGGAGGAGCGCCATCACACGCGGATCGGGCGCGGGGATCTGCAATATCCAAAGTTCGGTTAGACAGCAAACAAGATTGAGATGGAGATATTAAGTTAACCACTTACCCAATTGGGGAACATAGGAGGACACGACGTGCTAGGAGCACTACTCCCCGGTGGGGAAGTCACCACGGCCTGGTTCATGAACATCTGCTGGAACATCTGCTGCTGTTGTTGCATCTGCTGCAACATCTGCTGCTGCATCTGCATGTTCTCCCTAAGCTGCTGCTGCATCTGCATCTGCTCCTCTTGGTGCCTCCGTTTCCTTTCTTCCATCTCCGCCTACGTTGTGTTGCCGCGATGTCAGTAACATTGCAATGGAAAACATGTAATGAAGCGTAGAGGATCGACGAAGAACTTACCCGTAACTTCTCCACAGCAAGGTCCGAAGCCCGTGGGCGGGTCTCTACCCGAGGCTGCTCGCTCGTACGGCCACGACGGATCTGGCGTAGAGATGGAATGGTCTTTGGGTCGACTAACCCGTCAGCAATCCATAGGCGGCCACCCTTCTTGCCTTGTCCCGCAAGCACCGCAACCTCAACATCAAAGTCTTCGGTGGTTGGGTCGGCGTCTTCGCCGTGCTTGGCCTTGAACGTCGAGCGGTACGCGCCACGCCCAGGCCTCCTCTAGCCCGTTGACCCACACGGACCCCGTTTCGGGATGCGGCTCCCTCCTGGTCTTGGACTTTTGGAAAAGGCCAAACAAGTTTGGTGTCACGCATGTCTTCACTTCCTGCAAAAGAGTACATGCAAGTAAGTGAAGAGGGACACCCTTGCGGGGCTAACAATAACATGAAACGAAAGAATGAAGAAACCATTTGCTCACCTCTTGCTGCAAGGTAAGGGCCAAGTTCTTGCTGCCCGGGACATGTGATCCACCTCCCATCTCTAAACGCTTCGCTTGCCCTCCTCGTGCTTCCGGGCGTACTCGGGGGATGTCCACCATATGACCATCGCAAGAAAGCACGCCTTGTCATCCCCGACGTGCCGAGGAGGGTTCTACATACACAAGATAGACCCATTATTAGAACATAAACTACATGAAAATGCGGAAATAAATAACACATCGATGCTAATACCTGCGAGTACGCCACGGTGCCATGAGCGTATCCCGACAATCAGCCTTACTCATCCAAACTTTGCGCTCGGCGTGCCGATCGCGGACGCACCTGGACGCGTGCCTCGTAGTGCATGCCGGTCACCCTCACCATGCACAACTCGTGTAAGATAACGTCGCACGCAATTTCCTCGCCCTCGGCCCTCGTGAAGTATTTACGCAACCATGCACATAGGTAAAACAAGAGGAATTAGAGCAACTATTGGTAGTCAAGAAGTGTTTGAATGCTAAGAAGCCAAAAGTCACGTACCCAGAAGTGGCGGACAACCCGCTCTTGCATGTTGGTGCACTTGCCGCTAGGATCTTCCGCGTAGCTGTAGTGCTTCCAAGTCCAAGCCACATCGCGGCCACCACTAGGGAGATTGACAATCCCAGGGAAATGCTTCCTAATTAGGCCTCCAAGGATGTTCGAGTACTCACGTGTCGGCTTCCTCCTCGGGTCACCATACTTGAACATGCTGCACAACGAAATGCCAAAATCAGTATGCATGTGATAAAAATTTGTATAATGATAAAAATTTCAATAATGTAATGCCAAAATCAGCATGTACCACTTTCCAGCGGGCACGAGAACAACATCGCGGAAGGCCCAAGTTTTTAGCTTGGGGAGTTTCGTAATCCCGCGCTTATACGGCTTCTTGTCCCGTGGTTCCAGCCTAGGATCGGCTGCAACGTACACCTCCTCCTCGGGCGGATACCAAGCTAGGTCTGGGTTTAGCTCATGCGGCAAACCCCCCAACCCCTCATCCTCCTCGAGGTCCTCCCCACCGTCCTCCCCACCGTCCTCCTCGTCCTGCCCACCGTCCTCCTCGTCCTGCCCACCGTGCTCCTCACCGTCCTCCTCGTCCCCCCCCACCCCAGTGCTCCTCGTCATCATCCTCGGCTGGGGGAGGACTAGGAGAAGGGGTACGAAGTCGCCGTGGCTGGGCATTCTTCCTCCGTGGTGGAGGGCTAGGAGGAGCGCTAGGAGGATGTGTCTGCGATATTTAGTCGTGAATTGTCTACAACAGTGAACGGAGGAAGAGTTAGCCACGAACATACGATGAATGTTTGCGAATAACTAAATGGTTAGCACTTACTTGATGTACGGCTTCACTTCCACCATGGTGTTCAAGACATATGAGTGGATCAACTCCCGCTCATGTAAATTCGTTGTGTACGGCTTCGAGCCACTTGACTTGCCGCCAAGCCCTATGAAGATGCTAAGCTTGGGTACATCTTCATTGTTGGCGGCATTGTAACGAGAGGACCGGGTTGTGCTTTGTGGAAATGTTGGGATCATAGTGCTTAGTGGTGAAGTTTGCCACCTCCACGTTCAGGACTGCCTCGGCTATGGATGCTTCGATCTTGCATTTATTGCCAGTCATCTGACGAAGCTTTTGTGTTTATCTCTCGGGACCAAACTGCCAACGGCCCCAATTTGGCCCCCCCCCCCCTTTAAGCATTCCTTCCCCCCTTTAAGCATTCCTTCGCGAGGTGCAGGATCATATGTTGCATCGGATTAAAGAACGTTGGAGGAAAGATCTTCTCTAGATCACAAAGCAACATGGGTGCCTTTTCATCCAGCTTCTCAATCACTTTAGTGTCTAACTCCCTAGCACAAATCTGGCGGAAGAAAAAACTCAACCTCGCTAGCACTCGCCAAGTCTTCTCAGGGACATAGCCTCGAATCATCACCGGCATTATCCGCTCAAGCCACACGTGGTAGTCATGACTCTTCAGTCCTTGTACTCGCAACGTTGTTTCAATGTTCAGACCCCTCATCCAATTGGCTGCGAACCCATCAGGGAAAAACAAGGAGTCCTTCATCCATTGGAAGACCTCCCTTTTTGGGCCTTTGTGAGGCAGAACGGAGCGTGTGGCTTAGTCCAAGTTTTTTTGGCACCTTGAGGTGGCTTCATGTTCAACTCCGGCCTATCGCACAACTTTTCTTGGTCAATTCGAGCCTTTATGTTATCCTTCGTCTTCTCAGTGTCCACTATGGTGCTCCAAATGGCTTCACTGATATTCTTCTCGGTGTGCATTACATCAATGTTATGCGGGAGCTCCGGAAACTCAAAGTAAGGAAGCTTCCAGAAGCACGGCTTGTGGGTCCATTGGTGTGTCTCCCCATATCCCAAGAAACCATTCCCATCGGGGTTAGGCTGGAGAGCGTCTAACTCGGCCTTGGTTTCTGTCCGGTCTTCGGAATTGGCTTCGGTGCATGGACAACACGGCCTTTTTGAAACTCTTTACATCACTCCTGTATTCATGACTCTGCTCAAGGAACTGTCGAGCTTCATCAAAGCAAGAATACTTGCCACCCTTGTTTAGCCAGAAGAAAGTCACGGCTTGCCTGCACTCCGGACAAGGCCACTTCCCATGTGTACACCACCCTGCAGAACAAAGCACGTCGCTGGCAAGTCATGCGAGAGACGTGTGGTACCAGACATACATATCGAAGTGTTCCTTCTTTGCCGTGTCATAAGTTCGGATCCCGCGATCTTCCCAGCCAAGAAGCAAGTCATCAATCAGTGGTTCCAGATACACGTTCATGTTCTTACCCGGGTATTTCGGTCCTGGGATTATCATCGACACAAACATGTACTCTGATCTCGTGCGGACGCCGGGGGTAGGTTCAGGGGGAATAACAAACATTGGCCAACAAGCGTATACCGCAGCCGACATACCATATGGATTGAACCCATCGGTTGATATCGCAATTGCTACGCTCCTCGGGTCACCGGCTTTCGGGGGATATTTCTTGACAAAGTTCTTCCATGCGGTACCATCCGACGGATGTATCATCTTGCCACTGTGCTGGTCCGATCCCTTCTACAGCCCACCTCATCTGCTGGGCGGTATCCTCGGTCATGAAGAGCCACTTGGATCCTCGGTAGGACTGGAAGATAGCGGAGGATATTCTTGGAAACCGTGGTCCGCCTCTTCGACCATCACCATTGGTGTCAACCTCAAAGTACCTAGAGCTTTTGCAATGGATGCAATAGTTTGTGTTAGCATGCTCCTCTCGGAATAGCATGCATCCCTTTGGACAAGCGGGTATCTGCTGAGATGACATCTTGAGGGCACCGAGCAATTTTTTCGAATAGTAGAAGTTTTGCGGCAAGAGGTGCCCTTTCGGCAGAATGCTGCCAACGAGGACCAGAAGTTCATCGAACCCATCTCTGCACAGATTCCTGTGGCACTTAAAGGCCAAAAGGCGAGCGATGGCATCTAGTTGGGTAACATATGTATTTACGTGTAGGGGTTTCTACGAAGCAAACAAAGCCTCGTAATACTTCTTTGTGTTTTCCTCCGGCTCCTCACTTGTCTCCGCATCCCTAGATGTCTCCGCCTCTACATGAGGGTTTCAGGCACATTACCATTAGCCAAGTTCTCTAGGCACCTATCAAACCCAGTATCATATTCTCTCGTAGGCTGAATCTGCCGCACCTCCTTCCTAGCACGTTTCTTCGCCTTTTCTCCATGAAAAGTCCAAATCTTGTAGGATGGTTTGAACCCAGACTTGATCAGGTGAAGACTCATAGTTTCCTTGTCCTGTGTTTTTTGGTTGTTGCACTTACTACAAGGGCAAAAAACTGTCCCGGGTCTCGCTAGGGATGTCAAACGCCTCGTCCACGAGCCGCTTGGTCTTTTCTCCCCATTCCTCGGTATATTTCCACGGACCAATTCCGCCATCGTACATCCGATCCACGATTATCCATCCTCTAACCAGCACCAAAACAGACAAACTTAGAATTTATATCAAACATGATCCACATTTTAATTTTTCCTTTTTTACGCATGCATCAACTCTGAATCTCTACTAGGTGGGCTCCTAGCGGCCGCCGGATCCGTAGATTGAGTACGTTCTCCCTGCTCTGCCCGATCCGAGACGGAATTTCGACGGCACCTCCCCGCTGCTCTCCCGATACACGTCTCGCCAAAAAGCCGAGAGGGGTGTGCATCCGGAGAACAACGGGGAGGCGCTGCCGAAATCCCGACTCGGATCGGGGTAGAGCAGGGAGAACGTACCCAACTACGCATCCGCCGACTATCCCGATAAATGCCGTAAGAGTTACGCTTCATAATATGCGAGACCACTAATGCATATTTATCCGCGTAACCCTTACGGTCGGGAAAAGACGCCTAGGTAATGCGACATACTTGGTGATCTAGAC
>NC_061512.1:153036888-153162268 GCF_022539505.1 Lolium rigidum | reverse complement strand
TATCAAAGACTTTACTTGGCACAACAAAACATAAAACTAAGATAAGGAGAGGTTGCTACAGTAGTAAACAACTTCCAAGACACAAATATAAAACAAAGTACTGTAGTAAAATCATGGGTTGTCTCCCATAAGCGCTTTTCTTTAACGTCTTTCAGCTAGGCGCAGAAAGTGTAACTCAAGTAACATCAAGAGACGAAGCATCAACATCATTACCAGCGGTGTTGGGAGTTTTATCAATTTTAGGCCTATAGTAATTCTTTGGTTTAGGCACCTTAGAGACATACATGAATTTTTGCTCCTTACCCACATAAGCTTTCTCATTAAATTTAAGAGAAGAAAAAGTTGAACCCAATTTTCCCATAGCTTCTTCAAGTTTACCAATTCTATGGGTTTGATTATCATGGATAGCACAAGTTTCTAGAGTAGCAATTCTTTCGTTAATTCCTCCTAGGATTTTATCAAGTTTATCAGTATTATCAAGTAATATTTCCAATTTAGTTTCAACACTACAATTTTTCTCTATGGTTTCCAATTTTTTCATAACATCCTCAAGGGAGGTTTCACTTTTAGTTTCATTAACAGGTGGTGTTCCAAATAAACTCTCAATAATGCAGCTAGCTTCTAAAGCGGGAGCACCTAGAAAGTTACCTCCCGCGAGACAATCAAGAACATATCTATTCCAGCTAGAGATACCAACATAAAAATTCCTGAGTAGAATAGTAGTGGAGTGTTTCTTAGTGCACCTATTATGGGCATCACTAATTCTATACCAAGCATCTTTTAAACATTCTCCCCCTTGTTGCTTAAATGAACGAACTTCAACTTCGGGATTACTCATTTTAACGATAGCAAATAAGGCAAACTAGATAAAGTAAATGCAAGTAAACTAATTTTTTTTGTGTTTTTGATATAGCAAACAAGACAAGTAAATAAAGTAAAGCTAGCAACTAATTTTTTTGTGTTTTGATATAATGCAGCAAACAAAGTAGTAAATAAAATAAAGCAAGACAAAAACAAAGTAAAGAGATTGAGAAGTGGAGACTCCCCTTGCGGCGTGTCTTGATCTCCCCGGCAACGGCGCCGGAAAAAGAGCTTGATGGCGTGTATTTCACACGTTCGTTGGGCAACCCCAAGAGGAAGGTATGATGCGCACAGCAGCAAGTTTTCCCTCGAGAAAGAAACCAAGGTTTATCGAACCGGGAGGAGCCAAGAAGCACGTTGAAGGTTGATGGCGGCGGGATATAGTGCGGCGCAACACCGGAGATTCGGCGCCAACGTGGAACCTGCACAACACAACCAAAGTACTTTGCCCCAACGAAACGAGTGAGGTTGTCAATCTCACCGGCTTGCTGTAACAAAGGATTAACCATATTGTGTGGAAGATGATTGTTTGCAGAGAAAATAGTAAAACAAGTATTGTAGCAGATTTGTATTTCAGTATTAAAGAATGGACCGGGGTCCACAGTTCACTAGAGGTGTCTCTCCCATAAGATAAAAGCATGTTGGGTGAACAAATTACGGTCGGGCAATTGACAAATAGAGAGGGCATAACAATGCACATACATGACATGATAAGTATAGTGAGATTTAATTGGGCATTACGACAAAGTACATAGACCGCCATCCAGCTGCATCTATGCCTAAAAAGTCCACCTTCGGGTTATCATCCGAACCCCCTCCAGTATTAAGTTGCTAAACAAGAGACAATTGCATTAAGTATGGTGCGTAATGTAATCAACAACTACATCCTCGGACATAGCGCCAATGTTTTATCCCTAGTGGCAACAGCACAACACAACCTTAGAACTTTCTGTCACTGTCCCAGGTGTCAATGCAGGCATGAACCCACTATCGAGCATAAGTACTCCCTCTTGGAGTTAAAAGTGAAAACTTGGCCAGAGCCTCTACTAGAAACGGAGAGCATGCAAGATCATAAACAACACATATGTAATAACTTGATAATTAACATGACATGGTATTCTCTATCCATCGGATCCCGACAAACACAACATATAGAATTACGGATAGATGATCTTGATCATGTTAGGCAGCTCACAAGATCCAACAATGAAGCACAATGAGGAGAAGACAACCATCTAGCTACTGCTATGGACCCATAGTCCGAGGGGTGAACTACTCACTCATCACTCCGGAGGCGACCATAGCGGTGTAGAGTCCTCCGGGAGATGATTCCCCTCTCCGGCAGGGTGCCGGAGGCGATCTCCTGGATCCCCGAGATGGGATCGGCGGCGGCGGCGTCTCGGTAAGGTTTTCCGTATCGTGGCTCTCGATGCTGGGGGTTTCGTCACGGAGACTTTTTATAGGCGGAAGGGCAGGTCAAGAGGCGGCACGGGGGCCCCACACCACGGGGCCGCGCGGCCAAGGGGGGGCCGCGCCGCCTATAGTGTGGCCCCTCCGTGGCCCCTCTTCGTCTCTCCTTCGGACTTCGGAAGCTTCGTGAGAAAATAGGCCCCTGGGCTTTGATTTCGTCCAATTCGAGAATATTTCGTTACTAGGATTTCGAAACCAAAAACAGCGGAAAACGACAAGCGGCACTTCGGCATCTTGTTAATAGGTTAGTTCCAGAAAATGAACGAATATGGCATAAAGTGTGCATAAAACATGTAGGTATCATCAATAATATGGCATAGAACATAAGAAATTATCGATACGTCGGAGACGTATCAATGGCCGGCGAGGGAGCGGCATCGGCGGGGGAGCGGCAGTGGCGGGGGAGGGCCGGGCAGATCGAGGCGGCGCGTGCGGCGGGCGGGCGTGCGGCGGCGCGGTGAGGGGCGACGTGCGCGTGGCGGCGGCGGCGTGGCGGCGGCGGCGGGCGGGCCTGCGTGTGGTAGCTCTGTTTCTGTGGAGGAGATGGGGGTCGGGCCGACCGCGCGAACCCTTATCCCCTTTCTTTGTCGTGCGAGCTACCTTTTCCGTGCGGCAAAGGAGCTTTGCCGTGCAAAATGGGGCTTTTCCGTGCGCTTTTGCACGGCAAAGATCTTTGCCGTGCGCTTTTACACGGCAGAGGTCTTTGCCGTGCGTTTGTGCACGGCAATGTTTTTTTTACCATTCAACTTATTTTACTAGTACAATATTCTACTTATTTTGACATAGGGACTAAAGATAGCTATAATATGAATAATATTAGAAACTTCCTTCTTGACTTGATAAATATTTCATCCGAGAAATGCAATCAGAATACAATTACTTCATTGATCATACAACTCACATAGAATCTCATCGTACACTAGTAGTGAAAAGGAGATATTCGATAATACAAATCACATATAGAATTGGTAGTCTAATAGGCAAAGAAAGGATATGGTTTTAAACAGAAAGGAATCAAGCGCGCGACGTGGATGGCACAATGTGAATCAAGAAAGGATAGAATTTGTATGCTACTTTCAAATTTTAACACATAATGTGACAAAATGTGCCAAACCTGGCTTTCCATGTGTATATGGACTAACCAAAACCAAACCTATCAAAAAGTATGTTGGTGGAACCTCGCGCGGTGAAATCTAGGGGGTAGCCCCCCGAGGCACGCAGACCGCCGTTTTCGGGGGGGAACGACCGCCGGAGCACTGGAATGCCACCAAAACTTGCATGTGGACCTAGGATATGTGTGAAAGTGTGGTGGAGGTGTGATTCACCAAATGGTGCAAGGCATAGGTCCCATGTGTGACATTCCTCTCTTTCGGGCGATAACACTTGGAAGATTTCTCGACTTGTAGGCTGAAGTGTGGGTGGCTACAATGTGCCAAAGTGTGCCAAACCTAGATTTCCATGTGTATATGTACTAAACAAAACTAAACCTATCAAAAAGTATGTTGGTGGGACCTCGCGCGGAGAAATCTAGGGGGGTAGACCCCCCGAGGCACGCAGACCGCCGTTTTCGGGGGGGGGGACGATCGTCGGAGCACCGGAATGCCACCAAAACTTGCAAGTGGACCTAGGATATGTTTGAAAGTGTGTTGGAATGTGTGATTCACCAAATGGTGCAAGGCATAGCTCCCATGTGTGAGATTCCTCTCTTTCGGGCGATAACACTTGGAAGATTCCTCGACTTGTAGGCTGAAGTGTCCCGCTGCGGGTATACCGGGGGCTATAGTGTGCCAAATGGCGTCAAACCTAGGTTTTCATGTGTATATGGCCTAAAAAAAACTAAATCTATCAAAAAGTATGTTGGTGGAACCTCGCGCGGAGAAATCTAGGGGGGTAGACCCCCCGAGGCACGCAGACCGCCGTTTTCGGGGGGGAACGATCGCCGGGGCACCGGAATGCCACCAAAACTTGCAAGTGGACCTAGGATATGTGTCAAAGTGTGTTGGAAGGTGTGATTCACCAAATGGTGCAAGGCATAGCTCCCATGTGTGACATTCCTCTCTTTCGGGCGATAACACTTGGAAGATTCCTCGACTTGTAGGCTCGAAGTGTCCCGTCGCGGGTATACCGGTGGCTACAATGTGCCAAAGTGTGCCAAACCTAGCTTTCCATGTGTATATGGCCTAAACAAAACTAAACCTATCAAAAAGTATGTTGGTGGAACCTCGCGCGGAGAAATCTAGGGGGTAGACCCCCGAGGCACGCAGACCGCCGTTATCAGGGGGGAATGACCGCCGGGGCACCGGAATGCCACCAAAACTTGCAAGTGGACCTAGGATATGTGTCAAAGTGTGTTGGAAGGTGTGATTCACCAAATGGTGCAAGGCATAGGTCCCATGTGTGACATTCCTCTCTTTCGGGCGATAACACTTGGAAGATTCCTCGACTTGTAGGCTGAAGTGTCCCGCTGCGGGTATACCGGAGGCTATAGTGTGCCAAAGTGTGCCAAACCTAGCTTTCCATGTGTATATGGCCTAAACAAAACTAAACCTATCAAAAAGTATGTTGGTGGAACCTCGCGCGGAGAAATCTAGGGGGGTAGACCCCCGAGGCACGCAGACCGCCGTTATCGGGGGGAATGACCGCCGGGGCACCGGAATGCCCCCAAAACTTGCAAGTGGACCTAGGATATGTGTCAAAGTGTGTTGGAAGGTGTGATTCACCAAATGGTGCAAGGAATTGCTCCCATGTGTGACATTCCTCTCTTTCGGGCGATAACACTTGGAAGATTCCTCGACTTGTAGGTCGAAGTGTCCCGCTAGCGGGTATACCGGTGGCTACAATGTGCCAAAGTGTGCCAAACCTAGCTTTCCATGTGTATATGTCCTAAAAAAAACTAAACCTATCAAAAAGTATGTTGGTGGAACCTCGCGCGGAGAAATCTAGGGGGGTAGACCCCCCGAGGCACGCAGACCGCCGTTTTCGGGGGAGAACGACCGCCGGAGCACCGGAATACCACCAACACTTGCATGTGGACCTAGGATATGTGTGAAAGTATGGTGGAAGGTGTGATTCACCGAATGGTGCAAGGCATTGCTCCCATGTGTGAGATTTCTCTCTTTCGGGCGATAACACTTGGAAGATTCCTCGACTTGTAGGCTGAAGTGTCCCGGTGCGGGTATACCGGGGGCTATAGTGTGCCAAAGTGTGCCAAACCTAGCTTTCCATGTGTATATGGCCTAAACAAAACTAAACCTATCAAAAAGTATGTTGGTGGAACCTCGCGCGGAGAAATCTAGGGGGTAGACCCCCCGAGGCACGCAGACCGCCGTTATCGGGGGGGAATGACCGCCGGGGCACCGGAATGCCACCAAAACTTGCAGTGGACCTAGGATATGTGTCAAAGTGTGTTGGAAGGTGTGATTCACCAAATGGTGCAAGGCATTTCTCCCATGTGTGACATTCCTCTCTTTCGGGCGATAACACTTGGAAGATTCCTCGACTTGTAGGCTGAAGTGTCCCGCTCGCGGGTATACCGGTGGCTACAATGTGCCAAAGTGTTCCAAACCTAGCTTTCCATGTGTATATGTCCTAAACAAAACTAAACCTATCAAAAAGTATGTTGGTGGAACCTCGCGCGGAGAAATCTAGGGGGTAGACCCCCCGAGGCACGCAGACCGCCGTTTTCGGGGGAGAACGACCGCCGGAGCACCGGAATACCACCAACACTTGCATGTGGACCTAGGATATGTGTGAAAGTGTGGTGGAAGGTGTGATTCACCAAATGGTGTAAGGCATTGCTCCCATGTGTGAGATTCCTCTCTTTCGGGCGATAACACTTGGAAGATTCCTCGACTTGTAGGCTGAAGTGTCCCGCTGCGGGTATACCGGAGGCTATAGTGTGCCAAACCTAGCTTTCCATGTGTATATGGCCTAAACAAAACTAAACCTATCAAAAAGTATGTTGGTGGAACCTCGCGCGGAGAAATCTAGGGGGGTAGACCCCCCGAGGCACGCAGCATCGCCGTTATCGGGGGGGGAACGACCGCCGGGGCACCGGAATGCCACCAAAACTTGCATGTGGACCTAGGATATGTGTCAAAGTGTGTTGGAAGGTGTGATTTACCAAATGGTGCAAGGCATAGCTCCCATGTGTGAGATTCCACTCTTTCGGGCGATAACACTTGGAAGATTCCTCGACTTGTAGGCTGAAGTGTCCCGCTGCGGGTATACCGGAGGCTATAGTGTGCCAAAGTGTGCCAAACCTAGCTTTCCATGTGTATATGGCCTAAACAAAACTAAACCTATCAAAAAGTATGTTGGTGGAACCTCGCGCGGAGAAATCTAGGGGGTAGACCCCCGAGGCACGCGGACCGCCGTTATCGGGGGGAATGACCGCCGGGGCACCGGAATGCCACCAAAACTTGCAAGTGGACCTAGGATATGTGTCAAAGTGTGTTGGAAGGTGTGATTCACCAAATGGTGCAAGGCATTGCTCCCATGTGTGACATTCCTCTCTTTCGGGCGATAACACTTGGAAGATTCCTCGACTTGTAGGCTGAAGTGTCCCGCTGCGGGTATACCGGTGGCTACAATGTGCCAAAGTGTGCCAAACCTAGCTTTCCATGTGTATATGTCCTAAACTAAACTAAACCTATCAAAAAGTATGTTGGTGGAACCTCGCGCGGAGAAATCTAGGGGGGTAGACCCCCCGAGGCACGCAGACCGCCGTTTTCTGGGGAGAACGACCGCCGGAGCACCGGAATACCACCAACACTTGCATGTGGACCTAGGATATGTGTGAAAGTGTGGTGGAAGGTGTGATTCACCAAATGGTGCAAGACATAGCTCCCATGTGTGACCTTCCCCTCTCTTTCGGGCGATAACACTTGGAAGATTCCCGAACGCGGTTTATTTGCTCCGAAACCCTGATATGTTGGAGGGGGAGTGAGGACTTAGAGTACTTGTCATATTGTAAAAATATGGTATACAAATTGTATTAATGAAGATGTGTAGTACTTATCATATTTCAAGAATAAATATAAGCATTAAAATAAGTACAATATAAAGAAAAAAGAGAAAATGGAACAAGGCACACGGCAAAGGCAAAAACTGCACGGCAAAGGCCGCTTTGCCGTGCGACCTAGTCCTGCGCACGGCAAAGGATTTCGCACGGCAACTGTTTGTCCTCTTTGCCGTGCGGGTTTTCATTGCCGTGTGCTTTCCTGTGTCTTTGCCGTGCCCTTCCTCTTTGCCGTGCGCTGTACCTCCTCTTTGCCGTGCGCTCGCCTTTGCCGTGTGTTTTGACTTTTTTTGCACGGCAACGATTTCTTTACCGTGCGCGAGCACATGGCAATAGGTGGTTGCACGGCAACGGCTGTTTTTCCCGTAGTGGGGATAAGCTCCTGGTTGATGCGTGCTTGCAATCCTTGCATGCATGGAGCCGAGGCGAGGTGTGCCCACGTAGGGCTGCACATAGTCGACTTTAGTCCGAGGCTGGCGCCATTGGTGTGTGCATTGCTAGCAGATACATCAATGCATGCCGTCCATCTTCCAACAACTACCAGTCTACCACCGCTCTTTGTCCCACTCACTCAAAGGGGCCTCTACGTGATTCACGTAGACACGTTGCCGGCGACGAGCCTCCGAGCACCTCAACTGCCTCACAGCAGCTGACACCTCCTCTCCGATCTTATCCAAAGGTCGTCCAAGCCAAACCTCCCTTGGCCGGCCTCTCCCGACCCTCCTATAAATTCGCTTTCTCTGCATGCGAATCCGGCCATCTCATATCCATCAAGCTAGCTGAAGAAGAGGTTGTCAAGCATGGCGTCTAAGACTCTCCTTGTGTTTGCTCTCCTGCTTGCCGCGGCTTTCCTCGCCTCCTCCGCGGCCGAACAAACCCGTGAGCTACCGGACTAGTTTTGAACTTGGGCTACTCCTGCTGCATGCTGCTACTAATTTGCATGTGCGTTTTTTGTCCACGCAGAGCCCAAGAAGGAAGAGACCAAGGCCGACGTACAGGGCTACGGCGGAGGCGGTTACCCTGGCCACGGTGGAGGTGGCGGCTACCCGGGCCATGGCGGAGGCGGTGGCTACCCGGGTCATGGAGGCGGTGGCTACCCAGGCCATGGTGGAGGCGGCGGCTACCCAGGCCATGGCGGAGGCGGCGGTTACCCGGGTCATGGAGGCGGCGGCGGCTACCCAGGTCACGGAGGCGGTGGCTACCCAGGCCATGGAGGCGGCGGCGGCTGTCACTGGGGCTGCTGCGGTCACGGGTACCATGGTGGCTGCCGCTGCTGCGCCCACGCCGACGAGGTCCCGGAGCCCATGTACCGGGCGGAGGTCCGCAACTGAGCACGCGAGTCGCACTGACGTGCGCACTCCACACGTGGCGTTGCTCTACGCAAAGTTACTCTATGATCTATACGTGCGCGTTTCCACAGACTGATCTTGGTGATCACGACCCACTGTGTTCTTGCAAATCGGTACTCTGTACTACTGCTGCTATGTATACTGAATAATATCTATCCCCGGCCGCCTTGTCTATTGTGCTTGGGAGTTGGGAGTGATCAGCGGGGAGTGATGTAGGACTGTGGAAATAAAATCACAGCGGAATAAAAACCTAATTATACTCGATGGGTACTTGATATTCCCTTCTGACATCGTCACTGCTGTATTTTCGAAGTTGCTGATAAGAATCACAGGCCGGGAGAAACCGATCAGGTACCCCATCTAGCTAGAGATCTACGGGAGAACTGTTCTTTGCCGTGCCCCAATATCACACGGCAAAGGCCCAAATCATCTCGGCAAAGGCTTTGCCGTGCGGCCTTGCACGGCAAAGAACACACGGCAAAGATCCGGCCGGCAAAGGCACCTTTTCCGTGCGTCGAGAAAAATCGCACGGCAAAGGCTTTGCCGTGCGACCTAGCTTTGCCGTGCGCTGCGCCCGCCTTTGCCGTGCGACATCCTTTGCCGTGCGCTGGGTGGCTTTGCCGTGCGGCCGACTTTGCCGTGCGCCTCCCCACCAAGCCGCACGGCAAACACTTGGCTTTGCCGTGCGTTTCAACTCCGCCCCGCACGGCAAAGGACCCTACAGCAACACCAGGTGGCAGCGTAGTGCACAGCTGGGCACCCTTTGCCGTGTGTATGTGCACGGCAAAGACAGCCTTTGCCGTGCGGCTTTGTCTTTGCCGTGTGCATGTGCACGGCAAAGGTGCTGAAAAAATTCCAGCTTTTTGCTGTTTCCATTTAATCCCTGCACATATAATTCACAAAATAGATATATATTTCCAGATACATATATAGCACAATATATAGACATTTGCACATCATCAACAACAAAGTTCAACCACTAATAGTCCAACAAAGTCCATACATAGAGTGTTCCATACAATAGTCCAACAACAACAAAGTCCACCAACAACAAAGTAGCTCAACAACAAATTCATACATAGAATGCTCCAAGTCACACAACAAAGTTCATACAAGCAACGTCAACCTTCGCCACTTCCTTGTCCTCCACTTCCTTGTCCTTCTCCACCTCCTTGTCCTCCTTGTCCTCCATCTCCTTGTCCTCCTACAAGTTCATATATAGATGCATAAGTGGCATGCAATGGCTAAAATTGACATGTAAGAACTAGAATTGACATGGAAGAACTAAAATTGACATTGAATGGCTAAAATTGAACATAATCGCTAGAATAGACATGAAATGGCTAAAATTCAACATAATGGCTAAGAATGACATGGAACGGCTAAAATTGACATGTAAGAACTAGAATTGACATGGAAGAACTAGAATTGACATGGAATGGCTAAAATTGAACATAATCGCTAGAATTGACATGAAATGGCTAAAATTCAACATAATGGCTAAGAATGACATGGAATGGCTAAAATTAACATGGAATAGCTAAAATTGAACATAATGGCTAAAATTGACATGGTTGAATGGCTAAAATTCACAAGTGACATGGTATGGAAGAATTAGAAGTGTAGGAGAACTCACCTAGAAACTGCTGCAGGCTCCGGATGATGCCCGTATTGTTGACGGTCAAGCCAGGTGTCAGCGGGCTCTGACTTGGCGCTTGCTGGAGGAGCGCCATCACAGCCGGATCAGGCGCGGGGATCTGCAATATCCAAAGTTCGGTTAGACAACAAACAAGATTGAGACGGAGATATTAAGTTAACCACTTACCCAGTTGGGGAACATAGGAGGACACGACGTGCTAGGAGCACTACTCCCCGGTGGGGAAGTCAGCACAGCTCGGTTCATGAACATCTGCCGGAACATCCGCTGCCGTTGTTGCATCTGCTGCAACATCCGCTGCTGCATCTGCATGTTCTCCCTAATCCGCTGCTGCATCTCGCATCTCGCTCCTCTTGGTGCCTCCGTTCCCTTTCTTCCATCTCCGCCTACGTTGTGTTGCCGCGATGTCGATAACATTGCAATGGAAAACATGTAATGAAGCGTAGAGGATCGACGAAGAACTTACCCGTAACTTCTCGATAGCTAGGTCCGAAGCCCGTGGGCGGGTCTCTACCCGAGGCTGCTCGCTCGTACGCCCACGACGGATCCGGCGTAGAGATGGAATGGTACTTGGGTCGACTAACCCGTCAGCAATCCATAGGCGGCCACCCTTCTTGCCTTGTCCCGCAAGCACCGCAACCTCAACGTCAAACTCTTCGGTGGTTGGGTCGGCGTCTTCGCCGTGCTTGTCCTTGAACTTCGAGCGGTACGCGCCACACTCGGCCCTCCGCTAGGTCGTTGACCCACAAGGACCCCGTTTCAGGATGCGGCTCCTTCCTGGTCTTCGACTTCTGGAAAAGGCCAAACAAGTTTGGTGTCACGCCTGTCTTCACTTCCTGCAAAAGAGTACATGCAATTAAGTGAAGAGGGAGACACTTGCGGGGCTAGCAATAACATAAAACGAAAGAATGAAGAAACCACTTGCTCACCTCATCCTGCAAGGTAAGGGCCAAGTTCTTGCTGCCCAGGACATGTGATCCACCTCCCATCTCTGAACGCTTCTGCTTGCCCACGGCAAAGAAGCCTGTGCCGTGCGGCAGGGCCTGGCCCACGGCAAAGGATATCTCACGGCAACGCCTTCCTCTCTTTGCCGTGCCTTCTTTCATTGCCGTGCGCTTTTCTGAGGCTTTGCCGTGCGCTTTATCTTTGCCGTGCGCCGTAGGTCCTCTTTGCCGTGCGTTGGTCGTTGCCGTGCGTTTTCTGTTTACGTCGCACGGCAAAGTATTCTTTGCCGTGCGCGAGCACACGGCAAAATGTGGTTGCACGGCAACGAGCGTTTTTCCCGTAGTGTTTGAAACTAGCCAAGTGGCCGCGCTTGCTCTGCTAACTGCCCCGTGAGAGATTGCTAGTACTCCGTAGCTGTTATTATTTGGACAAGCTAGAGAGATTACTAGCTGCTTCCATGAAGCTTGTTTGAGATTATTTATCAAAATTCAGATGTATCTAGATGCTATTTAGTGTCTAGGTACATCCATTTTGACAAATCTGAGGATAATCTTCATGGGACGGAGAGTACTACACGCGTCTCAAATAAGAGTTATTTTCTACAATAAAAACATATTTACATTATCCTAAATAAATGAAAGCTCATTATTACTCTTAATTTAAATTAACTACTCCCTCCATCCCAGATTAACCGGCGCGCCTGGCAACATATGCGGTTTCTAAACTCACGCTGCTGTAGGCGCGTTTGCATTAACAACACTCTCCATTAA
The DNA here is from genome assembly GCF_022539505.1 of Lolium rigidum. Lineage (NCBI taxonomy): Eukaryota > Viridiplantae > Streptophyta > Magnoliopsida > Poales > Poaceae > Lolium > Lolium rigidum. The sequence continues at coordinate 153,150,196 of NC_061512.1, read as the reverse complement.
TTAGGAAGTAACCCCCTCCTCCCACGGTTCTCTCGGTTTGCCCGGTGTGAAAACAATTTGCTTTGCATGTGGTGTGATTGAGAATTAGAGCAAATACAATAAGGTACAATCAGCTGGCTATAAGAGATAAAATATTATAAGTTTGCTTAGTTGGAGGAGAGAGATTAGGAGAGAAAAGGTAAGTGGGCTCTTATCTAATAGCCAGCTCTCTGTAGACGCTGCTCTAGAGCACTATGTGAGACTAAAATGTGGGTCATGTATTGTAAAAATACTACACTTTTATAGCTTACTATTGTACATGCTAGCTATAAATTGACTATAGATGATGTTGCAAAATGTTATAGCCGGCTGCCGGCTACACTGTTGTTCTTGCTCTTAATGGTAGGCCAATGCATGCAGATTAAGCGCGTGGTTATTGGGCAGCTCCTTTTGATGCATTTGCATGCGAAATTTCTACAGCTGAGAAAAGGTGGGACCTACCATGACTGCTAGACTCTCCTAATTAAACGAGACATGTTCAGCTTGGGTGTCATTTTTCTCTTCCAATCAACTATCACCTTGGTCCTAGCAATATCTCATGCACGCCGGTTAATCTGTACCGGAGGGAGTAGCAACCTGACCAGGCGTGGCTAGTTTATTATTTCCCACATCCAATAAGTCGACCTAGTACCTTTTAATTATGCCCTTGTTACTCGCCGGATTATGGAAATGAAGCCTACCCATGTGTCTATCATGATAGTTCTGTTATTGACCCTTCCAATGGTTCGCAGTTGATTTAGATGGCCAGGTCTGGCCTAGATGTAGCATTTAGAGTAATGCATCCCACTTTATTGATTGAATATTGCTGGAGTTAGCCTAGTTCCTTTAAAACCGATCTAAGGTTTTTAAAAAGGGGAATTTTTTGATTGCTCTATGAAATGATGCACCCCAAATTCAATGTTGGAGTGCATCATGGTGGTTTTTTGTTTGGCCTTGACAGTAATCGTTGCTATCTATAACACAAAGTCTCGATTGGTTTGATGAATGCATGCCGACAATCGGAGTCATAACACAACATAGTATATTTGCTTACTTCTTGTCAGTATCTTGCTTGCAAGCTGGCTAGAACATGTTTGCCGGCTCAAGACATGCAATTGTAATTGTTTCTTTCTTCTAGAACTCGTTTTCAATATTTGAAAAAATAGTTTTCGATGATTCATGTACAATGTAGAGATGCTCCTAAGTTTTCTCCATGGCACTAATGTGTTTTACTTTATGAATCATTTTAGAGAGTCACTTCATGGAGAAAATGTTTTTTTTTCATAATTACCGCCATGTCTAGTAGTATCATTTTGTGAATGGGCCATTTTGGAACAATGACTATGGACCATTTTATTTGAAACGTAATTCTATGGGTCCTGGTCCACAAATTGACCCCCATGAACCAACTATAGTATGTAGTTGACACGTGGGCAGGAGAGAGAAAAAATATTTTTTAGATAATGGGCGCTTTATTACTCAAGAGAAGCAATTACACCCGACCTCTGCATAGCTAAGATGCACACAGCCGTTTAAACCAGTCTTAACAATGTTCTGGAACTAAAAACTGTCAAAATACATAACACTTGTGAATGTAAAAACGCCTAGGAAGATGTAGGAGGACCAATCCGTAGATTATGCTGCCACCCATGTTGGGAAAAAGTATCCCTCGCCGTATCCTCCAACCGTGTACAGACCTCCGTAAACAGGTCTCGGTTCTGCACCTTCTGAAGTGCAGACCACGAATGGAGAGTAGCTGTACATCTGTAAATAACCTGCATAAGAGAACAATCTTTGTTATTAAAAACTTTGTCATTTCTACACAGCCATAGCGACCATATCATGACAAACGCCCCCACCCTAATAAACGTTCTGAATCTATGATCAATACCGTGTAGCCAATTACCAAAGATATTGGCCACACTAGTTGGGGGATACAGATATGAAGCTATTTGGATGCATGACCATATAGACCTGGCAAAGCAGCATTGGAAGAACAAATGCTTAATTGTCTCATCTTGTTGACAAAAAATGCACTGTGAATTCCCATGCCAATTTCGTTTCAGAAGATTGTCTTTGGTTAGGATTACTCCACGACGCAAATACCAGCCAAAAATCTTAATTTTTAGCGGTATCTTCATCTTCCAAATCTTTTTGTTCTTATCAACTGGTATATCTAGTTGGAGGATGGCATTATATAGTGAACTTACAGAGAATTTTCCATTGAACTGTAAGTTCCAACGAAACTCATCATGCCCTTCCGACAACTGAACGGATGTCAAACGCAGCAGTAAGGCGTTCCATGCAATAAGTCTCAGACCGATTAAATCTCGTCTAAACGTCACATTTAGTGGTGAGGTTGCCATTACAGAAGCAATGGTATCACTTTTGCGACGGACAATGCTGAAGATTGCTGGATATTGTTCTGAGAGGGGCCTATTCCCTAGCCATGTATCCTCCCAAAACCTTATCTGCGATCCATCCTTTATAATGAAAGTACCATATTTGAAGAAAATTTTCTTCGTGGCCATTAGGCCAGCCCAAAAATGCGAATCTCCCGGTTTCCAAAGGATTTGGGATAACGCTTTCTCTCCTATGTACTTCCTTGTAACCAAAGTTTGCCATACGCCATTCTCGGTATGGAGTTTAAAAACCCACTTCCCCAGTAAGGCTGTGTTCTTGGCCTCGAGCTCATGAACTCCTAACTCACCCATATCTTTAGGTCGGCATACAACAGACCATTTGACCAATCGATACTTCTTTTTCTCACTATCCCCTTGCCAAAAGAATCTCGATCTATAATAATCGAGTTTGTGTAAGACACCTTTTGGCAGGATGAAGAAGGAAATCATATACAACACCATATTGGTGAGTACATAATTAAAGAGAACCAATCTTCCTCCAAGAGATAGCAATTTACCTTTCCAACTACTAAGTCTCTTCTGTAGTCTTTCTTCGACCAGTTTCCATTCAGCTATCGTCAACCTCCGATGATGAATCGTAATACCCAGATAGTTGATAGGAAACTGTCCTTGCCCACAACCAAACAGTTCCGAATAGTCGGCTACTGAGTCCTGAGCATTACCAAAACAGAACAATTCGCTTTTATGGAAGTTAATTTTGAGCCCTGATAAATGCATGTCACATGTTAACTATATAGGATTTTGTTATCTATATTTAGCCATGCATGTCACGTGTTAACTACTGGAGTTGATCCACCGGGGTGAATTTGTGAAACAGGTCTCATAAAATTATTTTCCGTTTTGTTTAATTCATGGGTTCGGGATAGAGGTGGGGTACAGTAAGAGCAATTCCAATAGTGTAGCTAGCTGCTGGCTATAAACCAAGTGCCATGTCATCTATAGCCAACTTAGAGTCAACACATACAATAGTGGGCTATAAAAATGTAGTACTTTATTAATGTATGACCCACATTTCACTCTCACAAAGTGCCTAGGAGCACGTGCTAGAGCTAGCTCTTGCATAAGAGCCCATCCTCTTTCTCTCTCCTCCTCTCTCTCCTCCAACTAAGCAATAATATACTATTTTAATCCTTATAGCCAGCTGATTAGAACTTATTGTATACTTCTCTAAGACGGTACCTCGGTTTATTGGGCCTGTGCTGGGCCTTTCCTTTATTTTGGGATTGACAAGACGATGCGGCTAGTTGGGCAAGCCATCGTGTCTTGGTTGACATCCGTCTGGTTCGTTCTGCATTCCGACTCCGTCTCTGATCATAGCCTAACTATGCGTGAGGCCTGCGGTGAGCACTTAGACTAGACGAACACGGGAAGTTCTCAACATCTGCGAATACGAGTAGGAGTCGGACCGGTTACCGGCCGGCCAGTGTTAGATAAAAGGGCCGACTGCGTGCGTGACCGGAGACGAGAACATCTAGCGATTCAGGATATGACTACTACAACAGCGGCCGCTCCCGCGACCGCCGGCGCCAGCGCCATGCCAGGCCCGTTCGCCGTGGCGCTAAAGCACAGCGTCACCCCTTCCCCGGTCAGGCCCGGGCCGACGGGAGTGCGGCCCGTGCGGCCGCACAGGGCCCAGAAATTTTGGGAGCCCAAAATTTCTAAATTGGCCTTTCATATAGCGTATATATAGTAACGTATTCAGATGTTGACGTTGAAATCATGGTAGCTCAATTGGTTGTACTATTAGGCGTGCTACCTAGTTGGAGGTTGCAGGTTCGATTCCTTCACGCGTCATGCTTTTTTTCCCCGACTTTTTCTATTCCATGCTATGCCTATTGATACATAATGCTTGATTATTTATTTTTATGAGCTTTGAATAAAACTCGGAGAAGTTGCATGCATGAATCATGCTATAACTACTTTTGAAAAAAAAATCTATTTCAAATCTTAAATATATTAGAAAGTTTGTACTACAATATCTTGATTTCTCATATTCAAATCAAACAATTAATTTCCTTGATCTTGATTTATAGAGATTGAGGTAAACTTGATATTGCGATATTGTATTCCTATCATGGGGATAGTTCTTATAATAGGCTTATCTATATAATATACTTGTTGGGATAACTTTACATGCTATCAGCTAATGAGATTATGGGAAATTAATTTCTTTTATAGTTTAAATGCATCAAAACCATTAGATTTAGGTCTTTTTGGTAGGACCATATGTGTGGTTGGGGTTTTAAACTATATGTTTCCTTTATTTTTCAGACGATCTTACCACGGTTTAGGATCTTCGAGTGTCGATAGTAGTTCTTCACTTTAAACGTCCATCTAAGACACATATATGTTGTAATTGTTAATTAGTAATATTTTCTCAAGGAGATAGGGGCCCATTTTTGGGTTTCGCACAGGGCCCTTGATTTTGCCGGCCCGGCCCTGCCCCGGTGCACGTCAAGATACGGGAGGAGCGCACGGCCGGCGGCGCGTGCTGCCTGCGCTTGCTCTGTTCCATGAGGACCTCGTACGAGCTACAAATGATCGGGGGGCCTGGGCTGCAGGTCGGGGAAGAGGAGGAGCATACAGACTACGTGATACCGCTATACGAGGTCAACCTCCGCAGCCACGACGCCTGCCGCGCCGCCATGCTCAAATTGCTCTCGTCGGTACCGGTGGCCGGTCCGGTATCCCTGCTCGACCCGGCGGCGGGCGAGTGGTACGAACCCGTGCTCGCCGCCGCCGCGGACGGCATCGTCAGCCAGCTGCAGCCCGTCACGAGCGGCGAGGGGTACGCCTTCGACGTGTCGCTTTGCATCGAGGAGACCTTCAAGTACGTCCAGCCGGAGGCCTTGCTGCTGGCGTGCGAGCAGGCGGAGGTCCCTACTACTTCCCAGGCTCCTCCGGTGGAGCGCTGCGCCGTCTGCATGGAGTGCCTGCCCTTGCCGTCCTCGACACCAACAACACAGGAGGCGTTGCTTGCCCTGCCGTCCTGCGGCCACACGTTCCACCGACGGTGCATCGCCTCCTGGTTCCAGAAGGGGAGCACCTGCCCGCTCTGCCGCTGCGACATGATGTACTGCCTCCTTGACGCCCAGAAGCGATTCATGAACTAAACTTCATCACAACATTCTTATCTCTAAAGTTAACCGTTATTAGTGTTATAAAGTAGCGCAAAATCAGGTGCAACTAAGGCGACTCATGTAGAGTGCTGCACGTGTCGATCGGAACCGACTGATCACGGATGATTGTAAAAATTATTATTGCTTAACAATAATCCTAGACCTACGGATGATTTGGTTTACGAGGAGTTTTACGGACTGACGTGCAGCAAATGTATTGGTTGAGTCTTGATTCTCTCCGTGAAAGCCGGGCCACGTTCTAATTGTGTAGGCTGCGTGGTGCGGTCCGTAAGAAATTTCCGTAGTTGTTTTCCGTAGATGTAGCATTGCTCATTGCTTAATTAAGAAAACTTATGGTTTTGTAAAATAAAGATGCGCGAGCGACATAAACATCCGTGGCTACAAAGGTTTTCCTTCTGTTTACCCTTCTGTGTCCTTTTCAATGTAATTCCTTGCGTCCGTTCGGTTCCTCTAAGAGCTTCGCTTGGGCACATCCTCAATCTTAAAACGGGCAATCTTGTGTTTTCCCATTAACGAGTCTCTAATATTATTTTAATTAGGTTGGGCCGCTAGGTTAAACCCAAGCCGGTATTACCCACATATTTATGTATGGTGACGATCAACCTAAATATGCCCCCTAGCGCACGATCATAGCGGTCGCGATTGTAACCTACCGACCCCCTCCCCGTCATGCTAGCCGTCTCTAGCGTCCACCTTCCAAACACCTATCTTTGCTAGCTCTGACGGCCTTCGTTGCCAGCTCCGACCGCATCATCTTGATGTCGCCACACATTCCGCCCACCACCGTTGCGAGTGTAGAAAACACGATTTAGTCTACTCGGATAATCTCCCGAGGCTTCGTTATCTCATATATATATGCACTTTGCGGTGCTAGCGTTTACAGGGAGAACTCGTATACAATACGGAAGACACTCAAGGTCATGTACGAGTCGGGATAGATCAAAGCCTATACGAAACTACATCGTATGTTTAACACCCTCCCTTAATCACAACTTCTCAAGTTGAGATTATGCTTAAATTGCTCAAAGCTACGAACTGGAAGCGGTTTAGTGAAACCATCAGCTATTTGATCTTTTGAAGGAATAAACCGAATTTCCAGCTGCTTGTTCATCACCTTTTCTCTCACAAAGTGAAAGTCAATCTCAATGTGCTTAGCTCTTGCATGGAAAACAGGATTAGCTGATAAATATGTAGCTCCTAAATTATCACACCATAAACATGGTGGTTGGGTCAGTTTAATTCCAAGTTCCTTCAACAAGGACTGTACCCAAATCACTTCAGCTGTGGCATTAGCAACAGACTTGTATTCAGCCTCTGTACTGGACCTCGATACTGTGTCTTGTTTCTTTGCACTCCAGGAAACCAAATTGGGTCCAAAGAAAACTGCAAAACCTCCAGTGGAACGACGATCATCTACACAACCTGCCCAGTCAGCATCAGAGAAGGCACTAACCAGTGTAGACCGTGACTTGGCAAACGTTAGTCCAACACCAGCAGTATGCTTGATATACCTCATGATGCGTTTTGCAGCAGTCCAGTGCAGAGTAGTGGGGGCATGCAGATACTGACATATTTTATTGACAACATATGAAATATCTGGTCTAGTAAGAGTGAGATACTGCAACGCACCTACCATGCTTCTGTATCTGGTGCTATCTTCAGGACCAAGCAAGTCACCTTCATGAGCGGAGATTTTTTCTGAGGATGACAATGGTGTAGAAGAACCCTTGCAGTTTACCATACCAACTCTTGCAAGAACATCTTGTGCATACTTTGTTTGCCTCAAAACTAGTCCATCATCAACCTTCTGAACTTCAACTCCAAGAAAGTAGTGAAGGTCACCAAGATCTTTTAATGCAAATTCCTTACTCAAATCCTTGAGTAGTGCATCTGTTGCAGCTTGTGAAGAGCTTGCAACTATGATATCATCAACATAAATGAGCATAAAAACAGTAACGCTAGCCTTGCGATAGATAAATAGTGATGTATCAGATTTTGAAGTAACAAAGCCAAAAGCTAGTAACTGTGAACTTAACCGAGAGTACCATGCTCGAGGTGCTTGTTTCAGTCCATAAATTGCTTTATCAAGTTTGCAAACATGATTTGGATTGTATCTGTTCTCATACCCAGGTGGTTGTCTCATGTAAACCTCCTCTTCTAGAACACCATGTAAGAACGCATTCTTGACGTCTAACTATCGCAAACTCCATCCCCTAGAAACAGCAATTGACAAGACAAGTCGAACAGTAGCAATTTTAACTACCGGACTCCTCATAATCTATGCCATAACGCAGCTTGAAACCTTTGGCTACTAGCCTCGCCTTATATCTATCAATAGATCCATCCGATTTTTGTTTAATCTTGTAAACCCAACGGCAATCAATGACATTGGTGCCCTGTCGTTGTGGAACCAAATTCCAGGTTCTATTCTTGATAAGAGCATCATATTCTGTATCCATAGCCTCTTTCCAATTTGGATCATTAAGAGCATCATCAAGATTAGCAGGTTCATCTGTAGTGGCTGACAAAATCCAGCGAACAGTGCCATCCTTATACTCTTTGGGTTTAACAATACCTCTCGACGCCCGTGTACTCGGCCGAGGTGGAACATTTGAGGGTTGCTGCGGTTGCTGCACAGGAGAAGCCACGGGAGAAGAAGAAACAGAAGATCCGGTTCCCCCGTCGCTGACATCAGGAGAATCTGGGCTGACAGCGCTGGACCCCGGAGTGGCCGCAGCGGATCCGGAGGTCTCCGGTGTGGCCTGATGCATGGCTCGGGTGTGTGCGGCGGAGTCAACAGGCGCAGAGGATCCACCCGCTGTCCTGCCTGGCGGGGACCGCGCGAGCGTGGCACCACGGGAATCGCTCGGCGTGCACGCGTCGTGGGCAGCCGACCCGGCCGCGGTTGCAGACGCTGAACTGCTGCTGCTGGTCTGCCCAGGGTGATGATTCGAGGCAGATTGAGTTCGCGATCCCGAGGAAAAATCAGCTCCGTGTTCAGCACTTTCTGAATCACTGTTTGCAGTATTTTGAGCAGCACTTTGCATAGAATCTTCACCCTGTTGCATCATTGTTCTGGCAAAAACCTGTGGAACCACACACGAAGGACTAGAGGAAGGATTAGTAGAGACATTAGTCATGTGTGTATCATCAATAAATTCTTCCCCATGTTCAGGATTGAGAAGATTCGGAGGAAGCAAGAGGATTTCGTTTTTAAGAAGAGCACCGGCATTAGGATGAAGTGTTTTGAAGGGAAACACAGCCTCGTCAAACACTACATCCCGAGATATATAGACACGTCCAGAAGATACCTCGAGACATTTGACTCCCTTGTGAAGAGGACTATAGCCTAGGAAGACACACTGTGTGGAGCGAAAAGCTAACTTACGCTTATTGTATGGTCGAAGATTAGGCCAACAAGCACATCCAAACACACGTAGAGAGGAATATTGTGGTTTAGTATGGAGGAGTCGATTGACGGGGGTGTCATTGTTGATGATTCTACTTGGGAGCATATTGATGAGGTAGGTAGCGGTGAGAAACGCCTCATCCCAAAATTTAAGAGGCATATGAGCATGAGCAAGAAGAGCTAATCCTACCTCAACAATGTGACGGTGTTTGCGCTCTGCAGAGCCATTTTGTTGATGTGCATGGGGACAATAGACGTGATGAGCGATGCCCTGCGTTTGGAAGAAACTATGAAGTTTGACATATTCTCCTCCCCAGTCAGACTGAACGGTCAAAATTTTCTTGCCAAGTTTACGCTCAACAAGTTTTTGAAAGTTGATAAAGGCATTGAACACATCAGATTTTTTCTTGAGAAGATATATCCATGTAAACTTGCTATAATCATCAATAAAGCTTACATAGTATTCATGACGACCAACAGACGCACTAGCAGGTCCCCATACATCAGTAAAAACTAATTGTAGGGGAGCTGTCGACACACTAGTGGAAACGGGATAGGGTAGCTGATGACTCTTAGCCCGCTGACACGAATCACATACTGACTCTAAAGTGGAATCCCTAACACATGGGAGTTTATTCTTGCTAATTATTTGGCTAACAATAATAGATGATGGATGACCGAGGCGACTATGCCACTTCGCTTGAGAGAGCTTGGCGGCGAAAAAAACATGCTTCTGTGATGGAGATGATGACACCAATGATGAGATAAGAGGGTAAAGACCACCAACGCATCGCCCTCTATGAATTATTTTCCTCGTGACCTGATCCTTAATCAAGAAATAGAAGGGGTGAAATTCTATGAAAACTCTGTTATCATAGGTAAAACGATGAACAGAGAGAAGATTTTTAGAGGCACGGGGAACATTAAGGATATTGCGAAGATGAAAATTCTGAACAGGGGTACGAACTATTGAATTACCAACATGAGTAATGTCCATACCTTGCCCACTCGCGGTGTTAACCTTGTCGTAGCCTCTGTAGTTGTCACGCATAGTCAGATTGTTGAGTTCACCAGTGATGTGGTGAGTAGCACCGGTATCCGAGTACCAGTTTGTATCCACGCCATAGGAGGCCGCATTAACCTCCTTGTCCTCATAGGATTCATAGTCTTCATCAAAGCGCCGCCAACAATCCTTGGCGGGATGACCTTCTTTGTTGCATATTTGGCACGTCACATCGACCCATGGTGTGGTGCGACGGCGGCCACGTCCTCGACCACGTCCTCCTCCTCTGGGCGCACCTCCTCCCCTGCCTTGACCATAGGGCCGGTCTTCACGGCGATCATCACGGCGATCCGAGCGACGATCATCACGACGATCACCTCGAGGCGCACCACGACCGCTGCTGAAGCTGCGGGAACGTTGCTGACGGGAGGCTAGGTTAGCCGTGGTCTCAAAATCTGTGGCTGGCTGATCTTGAAGCATAAGCTGACGCTCATCATAGGCATGGATATGAGCATAAAGATCGCTGAGAGACATGGGTGTTTTGTTAATGCCAATGGCAGCCACCAGGGAGTTGTAAGACGCACCCAAACCAGCAAGTATGTAAGAGACTTGTTCGTCTTCAGGGACGGGACGTCCGGCAGCAGCAAGCTCATCAGCAATTCGTTGCATCTTTGTGAGAAAAGCCGACGTGGTCAGGTTGAGCTTCTTTGTGTTCGCGATTGCAACCCGCAAATTTGTGATCTTGGATTGACTGACAGAGGCGAACATAGCTTCAAGCGTCTGCCAAACAGCGGCAGTGTGTTCAAGCCGGAGAACATGCGTCATGATCTCGGGAGACAAGAATTGGAAGATGTATTGGAGCACGGTCTGATCCCTCGCAAGCCACGTTGCGTAGTCAGGATTGGGGTTCGTTGTTGGCTCTTTATCCTTCTCGGCAGCAGCCTGGACCAGCGTCTTCGCCGGCGCTTCATCTGTTCCGTCTAGGAGCCCTAGAAGTTGGGCGCCACGGATGGCGGGCAGAATCTGAGCCCGCCACATTGGGTGGTTCGTCCGCGTCAGCTTGTCCGTAAGCGGGGCGCCGAGATTCAGCTGAGGATGACTCGACGAAGCCATGAGAACTACGCGGGAATCGCTTGTGCGTGCAGCGGCGATGGTAGAACCGGCAGCGGCAGCACGGCAGCCTGGGGATGTGTTTCTCGATCGATCGATCAGGTAGACGTATCAGAAGAGGGAGCTCTCGATACCATGTAGAAAACACGATTTAGTCTACTCGGATAATGTCCCGAGGCTTCGTTATCTCATATATATATGCACTTTGCGGTGCTAGCGTTTACAGGGAGAACTCGTATACAATACGGAAGACACTCAAGGTCATGTACGAGTCGGGATAGATCAAAGCCTATACGAAACTACATCGTATGTTTAACAGCGAGCGCCACGCCATAGGTCAATGTCAATGAGGGATGCTATCGCTCGTGCCCACCACCATGGCCAATGGTGCACCACATGAGGGATGCTATCGCTCGTGCCCACCACCATAGCCGGCCGATGGTGCACCACCACCAGGCGCCAACGAGGGACGTCGTCGACCATGCCATTGTCGTCGGTCGTGCCGATTAACACCTCCGAGGGCGTGGTACCAGTTCACCACTCACCGCTGATGACCGCCACCGTCGCTCATCCTGATCAACACCGCCGAAGGGTGATGTGAGCGAAGGGCCACCACTAATTTCGTAACTATACGGATCGTTCACGGATGGGTACGTACAAATTCAATTTGGTCATCGTGTTTCTACAGGGTTAGATATGTCTTACCTAATATTTAGTTAAGAGTTAATAATTCGATAATGAACATCGGGACCTTAGTTATAAATGGGTATGAACCGATCGCAGCCATTGTTGTCTTTAAGTTTGCGGTAGGGGGTGTACCCAAGGGGGGAGTGGTTTGCTAATTAATTATCTAAGGTAAGTAAGAATGGTGTTTGTGCGTATGTTTGTTTAGAGGCCAAAAATGGCAAAGATGTCACGTAAGCTACTTTAGTATAAAGTGGCATCGAAACATGTGTCATTTTAAGCAATGATAAGGAATTGTGTGCTCCTGGAGCAATGGCCACAAAATGATGTGTCACTTTGTCAAAATCCTCGAGGTGAGCAGGCGCAGAAGAAGGGAAAGTGGAAGTGAGACAAGCCACACTGCATAAGATCATTGATAAAACGAATTGAAGGAAGAAGATGGTACTACCTATCATCCGAGGGAGGAAATGGTATAGTAAGAACAACCCCACTTACCTTGATATGGCCCAGAATTAAGCTGCATTAATGTATAACTCCGATCTTAAATCCTGACGCAAGGATTCACAAAAAAAAAACACATCAACCATTTTAGCAGTGCGTCTAAATCTCTCGTACAACTATTTCGCTGGTTACTAATTAATGGGAAAACACAAAATTGCTCTTTTTAAGATTGAGGATGGTTACAGAAGTTATCGCTCTGAATTTAATCAGTGAGCGATGTCCTGGGTGGTCCGTGTGTTCCAATGAGATCGTCGTCACCGGCCGTCGGCACTGCTTAAGACCAGCGTCCCAAAACTCAAAGGGTTTGTGGGCGGCCCGTAGGTTGCCACAGGCATCCTCGCCGGCAGGCTCGGCAATGGTGCTTCGAATCGCAACACGTTCACAGCTTGCCTGATGGACGGCCTCATGCCGCGATCGGGGTGCGCGCACCAGAGCCCGACGACCATCACTTGCTCCATCTCCTTACCGTCGTACTCGCCCCTAAGCCGCTCGTCGGCGGCAACAAGAACCCCTCCACCGCCATACAATTCCCACACCCATTGAACCAGGTGGACGATATCACCATTTTCATGGACCACGGCAGGGCGCCGCCCGCAGGCGGCCTCGAGGAGGAGGACCCCAAAGCTGTAGACGTCTGACTCCACGCTCGCCCTGCCGGACAGCATGCTCTCTGGATCGAAGTACCCCAATGTGCCGGCCAAGCCAGTCGTGTAAGATCTTCTGCCGTCGTTGATAAGTCTCGCGAGACCAAAGTCGCCAAGCTTGGCGGTGAACGAGGAGTCTAGCATGATGTTGCTTGGCTTGATGTCTCTGTGAACCACGCGTTGCTCCGTCTCCTGGTGTAAATATAGAAGTGCTGAACCTACACCGAGCACGATCTCATACCTGAAAAATCTCAAAAGTATCACAATAGAGTGAGGAAAATGCAAGAGTGTCTCACGAGAAACGCTAAATTCATGCATGATTATGTGGAGTGGAACTAGCTTACGAAATACATACCTAACTGACCATGCCAGCACGCAGTCTGGTTTGTACAAATGAGTGTCGAGGCTAGCATTATGCATCAACTCATAAACCAGGAGCAGCTCGTCGCCGCCGTGGCACCAGCCGATGAGCTGCACGAGGTTCCGATGCCTGAGCCGACTAATGATGCTCACCTCGGAGACGAACTCCTTCCAGCCCTGTCGAGAGGTCTCGGATACCCTCTTGACGGCCACTTCTCGGTTCATGTCGCTCAGGAGTCCTTGGTACACGGATCCGAAACCTCCTCTCCCGAGCGCCCTGTCTTCGGAGAAGTTGTTAGTTGCAGCGGCGAGCTCATCGTAGGAAAGAGCTAAATACACCACGAGTCCCAATACTTGTACTTCATGTGCAGTTTAGTCCTAATAGTTGCAAAATGGGGTAAAGCAGTCCCAAAAGTTGTTCATTTGTGCAAAACTAGTCTTAAATGATTATGGTGCTGACATGTGGCATTAGGTCTTTTCGCGAAAGGCCCCCTTACCTTTTTCCTACACCATTATCTGGCCTACCAGATGCCTAACGCAGGTGGGTTCCACCTGTCAGGGTGGAGCAAATAAATAAAGCAAAACAGCGCTTCAGTTGGGATTCGAACGCACGCCAACAGGTCGTAGCCCGCACATGCCAACCGGCAGCGCTACTATTCCTTCTGAAATCTTCCAGACTAGTTACTTATTTATATTGTTTCTTTTCTGTTGGAGGGCCTTTGCATGCTCCAGCCGCCGGGATGAAGCTGGCTTACGAGCGTTGCTGCGTTGGTGTCAATGGGAAACCTTCATTAACTAGCATCAATGGCTGTTTAACTACAGAATTACCACACTAAAATCCTTAGAATTCATAGTATATTTTATTCCAAACCAGTGCACAACCAACAGCAGTAGCAACGCGAACACACTTCGTTTTCTTCATCAATTTTGATTGTTCATTCAGAAAAATGGCAGCATAATTAATGAAATCAGTGAAAAAGTGCCTTCCCTTTTTTTAAAATCTTGGCAGATATTTAGCACGAGAGGTCTTGTTTGGTTGGCCCCCCTCATAATTTTTTCCTAGCTTCGCTATTGGCACGTTCGCTCAAGCTCACGCTGGCATGACCTGGAATCGTTGGAGCTCGAGTACCTGGGGAAGGTGCTCCTGCATATCTACTGTGGCAAGGTCCATGTCCATGTCCCAGACAAGGTCCACATGTATGTCGAAGAGGCCGATACGCCCAGTGGAGGACCTAGGTTTTTGTGAAGGGTATGCCACACCAAATTTTTGACGCGCCAATTGATAATATTTTTTGTAGAATATAACATAGTTATTAAATAAAAAGAATTTTGGAATATAATTTAAAAAAAATTGGACACATGCATGGCCGACAAGCCATCCTACTATTGAACTAAATTCTCACGGTTGCATCCGATCCTAAACTTCTGAAGTATACGGCCGCCGCTGGATTGTTATTTCGGCAACACCAGAGGATACAGTTACTAAAATAAACAACAAATATACATAAATAATGTCATAGAAAATTACAATGAAATATAAAAAAACCACATACTTGACTACCGCGAACTAATTATCAGTTAACTAAATTATCAGCTAATGTTATACAACTAGCACATACTACTATACGCACTACTATACGCACTGTAGAGTGGCTCCAAAGTAAGCACAATAGCTAAATATTTCTTTAATTAATCATCATAGCTAATCATCATTACCATGTAGCTACGTCCTTGCATGGTTCATGGCCATTAGGCCTTAGGTAGACTACAGGCCAATGCAGTAATTAGCCAGACGGTCAAGTTTGGTGCTGAACGATGCATGGTGGCCAAAGGCCCAAAGCTAAATACTCCTGCAGCTGAACCATGCATGGTGGCAGGCAAAATTGTACTGCAAACTTATAATTAACCTTAAACTCTGAAATATGACAGATTGAAACGTTGGAGCTGATGGTTCACGCGTTCGTGGTTTGATTCCTAGACCGCGAGTTCGAATCTGGGGACAGCACAATTATATTTTATTTCTTTGCTCCCATCTGACAGGAAAATCGCCGGGGGGCGCCGGCTCCTTGCTCTAGCTCGTCCTCCACGTGTTCTCCGCGGAAGAGTGTCACTACCTTTGTGGGCCGTTGTTTGATTGTGTTCGTCATACCATTGTGTCTTTTTCGCCGGTGGATGATGAAGAGGGCCGAGATGCCGAGCGAAAGCAGAAACGCGCCACACACGCCAGCAAGCAGGGGTAGTTTCTGGCGCATCCAGCTTGAGGGACCACCACCTTCTCCATGAAAATGATGAGAACAAACATCAAAGTTACGCTTTTGAACTAGATTACAAATTTGATACTATCACAAGCTTATTATGAGGAATGGTTTCGTTGAATCTAAATCAAGTGGATGCCCTGCAGAGCGGTCCGACATCTCATACGTACGGGGTTTCAGACAGGGATAGAGGGCCAACATTGAGAGAGCTAAGAGCAATTAATGGAAACAGATAAGGTGCTGCCATGGCGTCAGCACAGGCCTGTGCGAGCATCTTGTACTGATGGTAAACAGAGAATTTTTGTTCAAAATTTTTAAGTTTTTTTCAGAAAAATATTCAATTTTTCTATTTTCTCATATTGATCATTTTTTTACTCTATCTGCATTTAATCTTATGTCAAATTATACTCATGGTCTAACTTCTCAATTTGTCACTCATCCTCACACTACTCCAACCCAAGCACGAATTAACTTCTCCGTTCCTTATCAATCCTATTAACCTTTAGACCGTGATATCAACTATTAATTATTTTTAATTAAAAATAATTATTTAAATAAACATCAATGATTGAGTAATAATAATCAATGATTGAGTAATAAGTCGGCCAGGGATGCATTTGGAAGCACTGGCTCAACATGACTCACCTTTGACTGTGAGGTAGCATCCCTCGCCAGCGGAGAAGCCGTCGCCGCCCATCCCCGCGACGCACGCGCACCGGTGACCCTCCGTCCCGCTCGGCGTTGCCACGTTGGAGCACGTCGCGTCCGCCGCGCATCGCTCGCTGCCGCCGGCGCACGTCCCGTTGAGCCACCAGCCAAGCTCCGCCAAGCCGAACTCCAGCGACGCTGTCCCCTCCGCCGTTTCCCAGAACAACGCGGAGCTCAGCATGTTGTCACATGTTGTATTATCCGCCTTATCCCACTGCAGGAAAACGCCCGCGGACGTGGCGTTCGGCGATTTGGAAGCGACGCACACCACGGCGCCAGCGGCCAACGCCGTCTCGTTGTCGCCGCACTGCGCCGTGCGCAGCATGCTGGACATGACGGCCGGTGGCACGGCGCAGGAGGTCGAGCTGGTCTCGCGGCACCCGCCACGGAGGAACAGGCCGGTGCGGGACGTGACGCCGTAGTTGGCCCCGGAGAGCGTTCTTCTGCCGTCGGGGACGCTCCGGCTGCACGACGACGGGAGGGCAAGGACGAAAGTGGAGGCGGTGGAGTTGAAGCCGAAGACGCGGTACGAGGTGCCGTTGTCTCCTCCTCTGGATGGGATGATCGGCGTAGAGGTGTTGACGTCGCAGGATAGAACGATGGGGCAGCCGGCGGAGAAGCCGAAAGGGTAGGGGACGATGGCGCTGCCGCACCGGCGTTGGCACCAACCGGAAGCTGCGGCGGCGGCGGAGTAGCTGGTTTCATGGGGAAGAAACCAAATGAGGAGGATGAGGGACGAGGAGAAGAAGCGCTGCATATTCGATCTCTCCGAGCAAAAAGAAGATGAGCCACGGCGTTGATCAAGTCTCGGTGAGTTTTGTAGCCACAACAAATCTACACCCATTTTCTCTCAGCTAGGAGTAGAAGATGACTATTCTTCAGCTCAGACTGCAGAGTAACCATGTGTGTCCTGGTCAGACACAGAATTTTCAGACCAATGCATAGAGGGACGGAGTGACCTGGACCTCAGGAATTTTGTCAGACCTTGATATGGCCCAGAATTAAGCTCCATTCATGCCACTTCGATCATAAATCCTGACCCAAGGATTTGCAAAAATCACAGCAACCATTTCAGTAGTGCGTCTAAATATCTCATACTCCTATTTAGCTGCAACGCACCGGCATTGAGCTATATAATAGGGTGTGTACAATGGTTACAAAAGTGGTCCGTGTGTTCTAATGAGATCATCGTCATCGGCCGTTGGCACTGCTTAAGACCAGTGTTCCAAAACTCAAAGGATTTGCCGGCGGACCATAGGTTGCCACAGGCATCCTGGCCGGCAGGCTCGGCAATGGCGCTTCGAATCGCAAAACGTTCACAGCTTGCCTGATGGATGGCCTCATGCCGCGATCGGGGTGCGCGCACCAGAGTCCGACGACCAGGACATACTCCATCTCTTGATCATCGATCCCACCCCTAAGCCGCTCGTCGGCGGCACCAAGGATCCCTCCATCACCGTACAAGTCCCACACCCATTGAACCAGGTGGACGACATCACCATTTTCCTGGACCACAGCCGGCCGTTTAGCGCAGGCAATCTCGAGGAGGACGACCCCGAAGCTGTAGACGTCTGACTCTACGCTCGCCTTGCCTGCGAGCACACTCTCCGGGTCGATGTACCCCAATGTGCCAGCCATGCCGGTCGTGTGCGATCCTCTGCCATCGTTGACGAGCCTGGCGAGCCCGAAGTCACCAAGCTTGGCGGTGAAGGTGGCGTCTAGCATGATGTTGCTCGGCTTGATGTCCCTGTGCACCACCCGTTGCTCCGTGTCTTGGTGCAGGTACAGAAGGGCTGAGCCTACCCCGAGCACTATCTCATACCTGAAAAATGTCAAAAGTATGACAGAGGACTTAGGAACCATATAAGCATACAGTGAACGAATGTGCGGTAAGCTTAAATGGTTAATCAACTGCGAAACATACCTAACCGGCCATGCCAGCACGCTGTCTGGTCTGTACAGATGAGTGTCAAGGCTGCCATTGTGCATCAGATCATAGACGAGGAGCAGCTCATCACCGCCGTTGTACCAGCCGATGAGCCGCACGAGGTTCCGGTGCCTGAGCCGGCTAATGATGCTCACCTCGGCGACGAACTCCTTCCATCCCTGTCGAGAGGTCTCGGACACCCTCTTGACGGCCACTTCTCGGTTCATGTCGCTCAGGAATCCTTGGTACACCGATCCAAAGCCACCTCTGCCGAGCGCCCTGTCGTCCGAGAAGTTGTTGGTCGCCTCAGCGAGTTCGGCGTAGGAAAATCGCTGTTGTCCGGAAGCCCCTTGCTCGAGCTCATTGTTCACGAGTTCACCGTGGAAGAGTCTTGCATCTTCCGGTGGCTTTTTGCCTGTCTTCGCGCTGCGCCTCCCCCGCCGGTGGACGGAGAACCAAACCCAGATGCTAACAAAAAGCAGGAACGTTCCGCAGCTGGCAGCCAGTCCAGTCAGTACTTGTATCTTACGGCCCTCCCAGCTTGATGCACCTTTTCACGTTATGAAAAATATGAAACATATTATAAGGAAGATATATGCATTTTGAATGGGAATCAGACAGAGAAAACAAGGTACTCCCCCGTTTTTTCTTAGATAAATTAATAGTATATTAAATCACAGAGATACCAATTACTCTGCAACAACTCTAAAACAAAAGAAAAGGGAAGATCCCGCTACAATCTCCAGAACCCGATTCTTCAAAAACGACGCACCCACAAAGAAATTAGTGCATAAGCGTCATCATCGTCCGGTCATAGATCTTAGGTTTTTATCCTAAAAAAATTCAAGCTCTCAAAAGAATATCTTCAACAAGACCATTTCCAGGCACAACCAATTAATAAGTTAGACATTGGGTTTTCACCCTGAAAGGTAAAACTATGTACTCCTCCTGTAATACCGCTCCCACTTGCCGATGATGCTACAAGGAGACAAAAATCATAGGGCAAAGTCCTCGTCGCCTCGAAGAGATTCGGTCCACCATTTTTAAACCTCATACCTCGTCCACCAAGAAATTTTCCACCAATGTCTCCAGCATGAAAATCAAGACAACAATACGGCTCATAATGTCAACAAACAATGACGCTTTGTGTTACGCCATGTGAAGCCGCATGTGATGAAACAGGGGTGCACACAACCGAATCTCATCTGATCTAACAATCTACATGCATCAACCATAGAACAAAGATCTCCGGCGGAGCCTTCAAAAACTTGTCAACGACTAGATCAATGAGATCAGGCATCAAGCAGAACATCTTCTTGGCGCGAGATCTGCCTCCTTTATTAGTCAGATCGGCAGGCCGGATATCTCAGTGGGCACCGCCGCCACCACCCAAACCATGTGGAGATGAGTAGATGAGCTACACCGAGCCCCCCGATCTAGCTATCGTGCCGCCCTCGTGGAAGTCCAGGGCCGCTGCCCCGACGTTCATCTTTGCCGAAGGAGTCGTGTCATCCAAGGCTGCCACGAAGTTCCGTCTGGAGATCCGGCCACGCGAGAAGGAGGGGGTTCCCGCCGCCATTAGTCGCATGAGAGGATGAGAGCCCGCCACGCAAGGTTGGAAAAAGCGCTAGGCGTAAGCGAGGCGGTTGGCATTCGCCTAGTGCCTAGGCGATGCTTAAGCGGCCTAGGCGCAGCCTAGGCGGGCATAGTTTATATCATAAAGTGTTTATATGGATTATTATATGTGAATAAATATTAATTTAGAGCATGTAAATGTGTAAATTTCTGATAACTACCTTTAGAAAAATTCCCATCTAGCTCAATCGTGAAGTATGGCATGATTTCTTATTGTGGAAGACAATTTCTTGGTTACACTGCCTAGACTTCCGCTTATGCCCTAGGCGAGGCGGTTGTCCATCGCCTAGTGCCTAAGCGTGCTTAAGCGGTCCCTAGGCGTCGCCTTGTCCAACAGAGCCGCCACGCCGCTATCGCGACGGTGGGAGCGGGGGCAGGGGAAGGGTGATGGCGGCTCTAGTAGTATCCCATGTTATCTCTATTAATAAGTTACGGGTCGGTGATGTTGGTAGGTCGAAAAAACCGATCAATTGTTGGTACATAAAAAAAAACGTTCGTCTGTCAAGCTGCCAATATCTGGCTTTCCTGGTTCGTTTCCATCGATCGGTCCCTGCCCGATCAGAAAGGATTTGATACGAACTCGATTCCTCCAAAAATCGAATCCCATAGAGACAACTCTGATTAATTTCGTGCCTCCTCGCCTAGGAAAATCTGCCCATATATAACCCCTCTCCTCCAGGCGTGATTCCAACAAAATTATCTGAAATTATGTTGCTGTACACAAACTGCGGTAACTACAACTATAGTGCGAAGGCTTCTTTCTTCTATGGCCAATTGAAAATACTGCAGGGTTGAGCATGATAAAAATAACAAATGCGGCTAGGACGCCTCAAGAATGAGGACATTGTGGGATAGCTAGGGTATATGGCTTGCTCGGTTGATCTTGGACTTCGAAGCATCAGGACAGAGGAGAAGGATGGCGCCAAATTGGTAAGAACCGATGAACCAAATACATCAAGCCTGTAGCGGCAACTCCATTAGGCATGTTACACCACCGATTACCCAACTCGATGCTCCAAATAAACGGGGTCTCCCCTATCAGGTAACTCCTCCGCCGCAATTTCTATTTATTTTTGTTCACATATTTCTTTGATTTTGGCGTGTCTTTTGATAATATGGGCTCTATAGAATGATAATGTGGACATGTACAGATAATAAATCAACTTAAATGGTTGTTGGTTATTGCTGTCGATATTGATGTGCAATGTAGTTATACATTGTTATGGTAAAAAAAAAGAACATGATTTTCAAGTAATTATTGGACCTAATTATCAACATGTACGTGTCACGTGAAAAATCAGGCTGGGTTAAGTTTAGTGCCGTGAACTAGGATGGTAACCTCTTTTAAAAAAAGATTTTAGAATATGTAAATAATTTGTCTAAATTTGTTAGGCCGTAGCAACTACACCTGGGCATTCCTCGGGCCGGGCCGGGTTTCGAGCTAGGCCTAAAAAAGCCCGAACCAAAATTTCCAGGGCCGAGCCCGGTCCAGCCCGACCTTCAGGCTTACAAATCGGGCCCGAACCCAGCCCAAACAGAGAAAAGCTCGGCCCGGCCGACAAGCCCGGCCCAAACTAGGCTTAAATCACGTTTTGTGCAAGCCCGGCCTGGCCCGGCGTTCGGGCTCCGAAATCAGACCCGAACCTGGCCCGACATGCAAGCCCTACCCAGCCCAGTCCGAGATTTTCGGGCCGGGCTGCCCACGCCCAGCTGTAGTAGCAACACACAGGCGATTGTGCTAGTAAGATATACTCCCAGAAACGTTTGTACTGGTGAGTAATGAGTACTGACCTGGTCGGTGGCAACCGTTACCGTCGATGAAACCATCGCCGTCAAACCCGTCCATGCATTCGCACCGGAACACCTCCTTCCCCGTGGTAGGCGCGACGAAGTGAGTGCAGTTGGCGCTGGGAGAACAGCGGCACTGCCCATCCACCCACCAGTGCAGCCCCAGCGAGCTCAACCGTAAGAGCATCTCCAGTCGCGTCCCCCAAACCGTCCCCAAAAGGGATTTGGGACGCGCCGGATAGAAAAAGCGTTCCAGCCGCGTCCCCCAAAGCCCTTTTTTGTCCGGCGCGTCCCTATACGGTGTCCGGCGCCCCGAGCCCGTCCCCGTCCCACAGGGGACGCTCCGGGGACGCCGGACACAACGAAAAGCGAGGCCAACCGACGCGGGCCCGACCCGTCAGCGGCACGGAAGGCTAAAACCCCGTCGCCTACCTTTGGTCAAGCGACGTTAATGGCGTCCCTGTTTTCCCGGGCGACGCAGGGACGCGTCTCGTCGTGCATGGCCGCGTGGCCGTCCGCGCCGGAGTTATTGCGTGCAACCACCCGCTGCCGCCGCCGTTTTAAGGCGCCCGCAGCTAGCGCCGCTCATCCTTCTCGTCGCCGCCGCCTCCCCTCCCGCATGCTCTCCTCGCCGCTCAAAAAATGTCGTCCTCCCGCAAGATCGCCGCGGCGAACGGCTTCAGACGCGGCAGCCTCACCGTGGCGGAGGCGTGGGCGCTGTACCGCGCCCGGTATCCAGTCCCGCCGGACATGCGGCTGCCAAGCAGCGGCGGCTGGAGGATGGCCGTGAACGGCATTGGCGTTCCGCCGCCGCCGAAGCCGCGCACGGACCAATGGTGGGACGCCGTCATGGCCCGGCGGGCTCAACTCACCGCCGAGGAGCGGAGGGATCCGACGTGGGCGGTCGAGAACAACGACGCCTGGTGGACGACGTACTTCAAGGCCAAGTACGACGTCGAGATGCACAGCACCGACGGGCTCATCGGCGGCCCCAACAGCTGGAACAAGGACGGCCGCGCCCTGTTCTGGGGCGTTCCGGGGCGCACCCTCGAGAACGTCATCCGCGGCCTCCTCAACGGCGCTCCGCGGCTGGAGATGCCGTCGTCGCCGCCGCCGTCTCCTCAATGGCAGCCGAGGAGGACGACGTACTCGTCCTCCTCGCACTCTTCTTCCTCGGGACCGGCGCGATCGACGCCGTCCTCGTCGTACCGGTCGGCGCCCTACACCGTCCCCAAACGGGAGGTCAAGGAGGAGCCGGCGGCGCCCGTCAACACGAGGCGTGGCGGTAGCGGCAGCGGGCGGCAGCAAGGGAGGCGCGGCGGCGCCCTCCTCATCCCGAAGCCGGAGGTGAAGGAGGAGCCGGAGGAAGCGTCGCAGGCGGCGCTCGCCGGCGGAGTACGAGCGGCAGCAGCGGCTCATCGCCAGCAGCGACGACCCCGAGGACTGCCCGGGGCTGCGGGCGGCGTTCATGGCGTCCATGGACGACAAGGACGCCTCGGAGGGCGACCTGGACGCGGCGATCGCCATGTCCATCCTCGACTCCGGCAAGCCGCCGGTGGACCTCACCGACGACGGCGAGGCAGGACCAAGCGGCTTGGTGAAGGACGAGCCCGTGGACGAGCCCGTCGACGAGCGCGGCAAGCGGGAGGTCGTCACCGACGAGATGTACAACTTCCAAGCAGTACTACGACGCCTCCGGCCG
The DNA here is from genome assembly GCF_022539505.1 of Lolium rigidum. Taxonomy (NCBI): domain Eukaryota; kingdom Viridiplantae; phylum Streptophyta; class Magnoliopsida; order Poales; family Poaceae; genus Lolium; species Lolium rigidum. The sequence goes on along the minus strand of NC_061512.1, from coordinate 153,126,889 downwards.
CCGCAAGCGGTTCTAGATTAGGTTTAGTTTTAAAGTTAGTCAAATTTCGTTCGAATCTATGTAAATTTGGACGAATCTAATCGAATCTACTTAAGTTTAAAATTTGCGAAATTTTGTTTGGGGGACGCGACTGGGGAGCGACGTCCCCCAAACGCGGCACGAACGAAACACGTCCCCCAAACGCTCAATCCGGCGCGGTTTGGGGGACGGTTTGGGGGACGCGACTGGAGATGCTCTAACGTGGGCATCGATTCATCCACGTAGCTCGTCGACGAGACCAGCCCGGCGCATTCCGAGCTGAGCACCTCATGCATGTTCAGAAAACGGTGGCCGCTGGGATTGTTAGCCGGAAGAGGCGCGATGCAGCGGATGGACTCGTTGGCGGAGCAGTGGGACGAGCTGCTGTCGATGGCGTAGCGTTCAGGTCGCACGGTGCTGCAGTAGATGACACGGGCACCCTGAGCTGCTGGGCTGCACGAGCTAAGAGCATCTCCACTCGTCTCCCCGACGAGGCCAACAGATGATTTTTTTTCCATCCGGACGGCGTAATTTGGCCCAGTCGCGCCCCCGGTTCCTCGTTTTCGTCCGGATTTGGGCCTAAATTTATCCGGCGATCCCACGCCATCCCCGGCCCCCCGGGGAGCGCTCGGGGAGTCCGGACGAAACGAAAGCGCGGGAAACACCGAGGAAACTTCCCGCGCGTCTGGTGGCCCCAACTTGTCGGCGAGAGAAACCGATCGTCGTCCTCATCGCATCGTCTTCCGCGCGTTGTAAAAGCCTGCCGCCGGTCTGCATTCGCCGGCCACGCGGCGAGTTAATGTCATCGTCTTCCGCGCACACATCGTCTTCCGCGCGCACTAAAGGCTGCCGCCGGTCAGCTCGCCGCGGACGCGTCGCATTCCACGCGTCATTAATCACCCGCGCCAGCCGCGCCTATATACACCGGTCCGCTCGCCGCGAGGCGTACCCCGTGCTCCACTCTCCCTCCACTCTCCCTCTACTCTCCCGATGGCGTTCTACGACGACGACGGCGCAGCCAACAACGGCTTCCCCGCCGGTCGCTCCACGCGTGGGAGGGGCACCTCCTCCACCAGGCGGGGTACCCCTGCCCGCCGGACACGAGGCTTCCCGGCGGCGGGTGGCGGCTTAGTGCTGGCGGCGTACCAATCCCACCGCCGCCTCGGGGCCACGCCCTCGACGTCGCCATCGAGGAGGCGCGGATGACCTTGATGGACGAGGAGCGCGCCGAGCCACGCCACCACCCCGACAACTACACGGCGTGGAACTCGTACTTCCTGCGGCGGTGGGAGCGGGAGCTCGCCTCCTACGACGGCCCGCCGCCTCCGCCTCCGCGCAACAACGCCGCGGGCCGCCGACGTTGGTGGAGCGCGCCGGAAAGGACGCTGGCGAACGTCCTCGCGCACATCGAGGGCGGAAACTTCCCGGTGCTCACAATGCCCCCTCCATCGAGGGCATCGGCGAGCCGCCGCCGGGGAAACGTCTGGCAGCCACGGCGCATGGCTGCCAGCTCGTCGTCTTCCGGATCGGCGCCGAGGTCATCCTTCGCGCCGGTGAAGAGGGAGGAGGCGACGTCACCTTCGACGCCGGTACGCGTCAAAAAGGAGCCGGCGTCTCCACCGCCGACCAGAGGGCGCAGCAGCGGCGCCCTCGTCATCCGCGACCAACCCTCCCAGTCTGGGCGGAAGAGGAAGGCGGCGAAAAAGGAGGACGCCGCGGCCGCCGCCGCAAACAGAGCTCGCCGAGGAGGAGGCGAAGCGCGCGGAGGACGCCGCCGTGGCGGAGGCGATCGCCGGGTCGCTCAACGACCTGGTGCCCGCCGACAACGCCCTCCCCGAGGACGCCGCCCTGGCGTGGTCCAGGCGCGACTGGGAGCGCGAGGAGGCGGAGCAGCAGCGGCGGCTGATGGACCTGGCCGCCGCACGCCGACTCGCCGCCCGCGCCGCTCCAACCGCCGCCGACGACGCCGCGCGCTTCCGCCGTCCTGCGACACCTCCATCCGGCGTCGTTGTCCCCTTCGTCGACCTCGAGTCCTCGGACGACGAATGGTACAAGCCATCCCCGGGGTGGGGAGACACCGGCCAGGGCAGCAGCTGCGCCGCCGAAGGGCGAGGACGACGGCTCCGACGACGGCGGCGACGACTACACGGTGTTCTACCGCCGTTTGGGCATGTAGAGCGCCGTGTTTTAAAATTAGCATTTGAATTCCCCTAGCCGAATTCGAAATATAGTCGAATTCGGCCTCTATGTATTAACTCCGCCCGTTTTAGTCTAAATATCATTAAATTTAGTCTATGTTCGCCCGAATTTAGCCGAAGTTTATCAAGTTTCCGTTTTTCAAACTCGCATCGTCGTCTTCGCCTGGGCACGCGGCTGGGAAACTACTCCCCACGCCAAATCTTCCTCCAATCTGGACGAAAATTTCGCCGGATTTGGGCGTGGGGAACGCCAACGAGTGGGGATGCTCTAACGACGAGGGTGTTCCCATCGTCGGGCGCGTAGTTGTTCGAGAAGAGCGCCGTGATGGAGGCGTTGAACGCGCGGGAGCAGTCGGGGATCAGGTCGAGGATGATCCCCCGAGCCGTGACATTACGCACGACCAGTCCCAGCTTGCGCGTGTCACCGAGCCACGGGACACCGTCGTCGCAGCCCAGACGTATCGTGCAGCCGCTGGAGAAGCCGAACGGGTAGGGGAGTTTCATGCTCCCGCAGCTACGCTCGCAGCTACCGTCGCCGCCGCCGCCCGCTCCAGCAGCTCGGCTTGCCGCGTGCAGCAGGACCACCACCATTGCCGCCAGGGGCAGCACCGTCGTGCCCCGCATATCACAGTATCACACGGAGACTAGCTTATGAGTCATGGCAAGCAAGTCAAGCGAGCAGGCTGCGGCTGCCTTTCTGCGCAGGAAGTGAAGGCGCGGCTGCAGTTGGCCGGGACGGATGGTGGTGTCCACTTACCCATTGGGCTCACGCAGCCCCTGTGGTTGTTTTCCATTGTAACTTGCTTGGTGCTGGAACGCAGAGCCGTCGTCGTCCGCCGGCTCGTCCACACCCGTTCCAGCACACCCAGACGCGCTCAAGCCACACATATATAGTCGCATACTGCCCGGCCGTCCGAAACACGGTAACGTTCCCTGGGCCAGGCTCGGTTGACGAAGACTCGGTCGGCAAGTTTATTCGACCGGCATCGATATTGTTCGGAGACGTCGGAGTCACATCCACATCAAGGTCCATGGAAGCATTTCCCTGTGACACGGAAAAAAAATAACAATCGATGCCTCAGAAATAAATTCATAAATCTAAGAAACAACCATACAACACACATAAATTTTCCTTGGAAACTATACCATCTGTTGCTACGGAATCACAAAGATATATAAGAACGAGAATATAAATTGCCAAATGGGTGTATTTATTCTGGATTGATGTCAGTTGTTTCCAAGCATTCTAGCAGACAACGATATAATAGTTCATACTACATGGAGTCCAAGATAACGACACGATAGCTCAATACAAGATCAGAGACAAAACGATAAGATCAACTGGCCAGAGATATTTAGACTCCATGCCTGATGGCACATCGCCGGCACCATGCCTGATGGCCTGTCACTGCAGCAGCAGAGCCACTCGATCAACAAGAGTTGCTGCATCCGGAAATTCAGGGCACGGCAGATATATGAACACTAGCTCCGATATGAAAAATAAAAATGATGTCTCCAATAGCAAGAAAATAAGCTTAAGGGTGTCCCCTGCTGGGGGTGGCCCCTGGTGGTGGTTGACTTGCGTCTACGGCCCATAGGCTGAGGCTGACAAGATCGCCTTCCTCGCAGAGCTCCGCGACATCCGCGGGATACACCGGGGCCCATAGGCTCTCTGCGGGGACTTTAACATGATTTACCGCGATGAGGATAAGAACAATGGGAACCTGAACCGCATGATGATGGGTAGATTTCGCCGCTTCCTGAATGACTGCGAGCTCAAAGAGATCTATCTCCATGGGCGCCGCTACACCTGGTCAAACGAGAGGGACACACCCACTCTTGTGCGGCTGGATCGGGTGTTCACCACGGTCACCTGGGAGGAGATGTTCGGTAGCTGCATGTTGCGCTGCTTGGCGACAGTGGTGGCGGATCACTACCCCCTCATGCTGGATTGTACCACAAAATCAGCAGGGTGGAAAAGGTTCCCGTTCGAGCGCTTCTCGCTGAGGCTGAGGTTGGATGGGTTCAGTGAGGTGGTGCAAAACAGCTGGGGTGTGGTGGATAGAGACCCGGACCCTTTCCGGCGGCTCACCGCCAAGCTGAAGCATACGAGGCGTAGCCTCATGAGCTGGAGCGATAAGAAGGTGGGATGTGTCAAGCTGCAGCTGATGATAGCGCGGGAGGTGGTGCTGAGGCTGGATATCACCATGGAATCCTGACAACTATCTCGGGACGAATGTCGACTCCGGGCCCACCTCAAGCACGCCTACTTGGGTCTAGCCTCCCTCGAACGCACTATGGCTCGCCAGAGGGCCAAGATTGTGTGGCTTCGGGAGGGCGACACCAACACATCATTCTTCCACCAGCATGCGGCCTATAGGAGGCAGAAGAACATGATCCACATCATGCAGGTGGATGGCGCGGTCATATCGGACCATGCGGCCATGGCTGAAGTGACCTTCACGCACTTTGAGGATATGCTAGGAACCTCGGTGGACCGGGTGCAGGACTTGGACTTTCTGAGTACCCACTCAGAGGATCTTTCCGAGCTGGAGGCTGCGTTCAGTGAGGACAAGATCTAGGAGGTGATTAGGCGTCTGCCGCCGGGCAAAGCGCCCGGACCCGACAGCTTCACGGCTGAGTTCCTGCAGAAATGCTGGAACGTGGTCAAGGGTGATTCCACGGCTGCCTTCAACAAGCTGTTTACGATGTGTGGGCGCGGGTTTCAAGACCTAAATCAGGCACTGATGATCTTGCTGCCTAAGCGCCCAGACGCGGCGGCGCTGGGTGATTATAGAACGATTAGTCTCATCCACATCTTCGCCAAGATGGTGGCTAAGACTCCACATCTTCGCCAAGATGGTGGCTAAGACTTTGGCTACTAGGCTAGCCCCTAGGATGGAGTCGCTGGTTGATCGCAACCAATGCGCGTTCATTCGCAAGCGGTGCATCCATGACAACTTTATGTTGGTCCAGCAGACAGCTAAGTTCTTGCACGGGAGGAAGGAGCCGCGGGTGATGCTCAAGTTGGACATAGCTCGGGCGTTTGACTCTGTCTCGTGGGGGTTCCTCATGGAGGTCCTTCGCAAGATAGGGATTGGCCCCAGGTTCCGCGAGCTGGTCTCCATTCTGCTATCCACGGCAAGTACCAGGGTGTTGCTCAATGGCGAGCCAGGCCCCCATATGGCATAGGAGGGGCCTGAGACAAGGCGATCCTATGTCACCGTCGCTGTTCGTCCTGATGATGAACTCGCTTAATAGGTTGCTGGCCAAGGCCATCGAGCTGGGTGTTCTCAGACGGTTGGCTCGGCGTGACCCGGTGACATCGGTGTCGCTATATGCGGACGATGTGGTGATCTTCTGCCACCCGGATGAGTCGGAACTACACGTTGTCCGCGGTATTCTGGAGCTCTTTGGGCAGGCTTCGGGATTGCGCACCAACTTCGCCAAGTGCTCGGTCTCCCCCATTGGATGCTCGGAGGATGAGGCTGCTGGCGCCGCTAGACTCATGGAGTTCCAGCTGGCGCAGTTCCCGGTGAAGTACCTAGGCATCCCGCTCTCTATCAGGAAGTTGTCGGCTGCATCCTTTCAACCCCTGGTAGACCGGTTGGCTGACAAACTCCCTACTTGGCGGGCTTCCATGATTCCTAGGGCAGGGCGTTTGGCGTTGATTCGCGCGGTCCTCGCGGCGATCCCTTTGCATCAGCTGATGGTGCTGGGGCTAGACAAGAAGATGTTGAAACAGGTGAACAAGATTTTGCGCAGCTTCCTGTGGGCTGGCAGGACAGTGGCCAATGGAGGACATTGTCATGTCAACTGGTCCAGGGTATGTCGGCCGCTGCGGCTGGGGGGTCTGGGGATCCCCGACTTGGCGCACACTGGGACCAGTCTAAGGGTGCGTTGGATCTGGAGGATGCGTACAGACCCCACGCGACCTTGGTGCGGGCTTGATATGCAGTTCTCAAAGATGGAGCTCGACGTCTTCGCGGCCTTCACCACGATGGAGGTTGGCGATGGAGAGTCCGCCCTCTTTTGGGAGGACAAATGGCTGGATGGCAGGTCCATCAAAGAGATAGCGCCGGAGGTTTACGCGCTGGTACCTAAACGCCGCAGCTACAGTCCGGGAAGCGCTGATCGATCGAGCCTGGATCCCCGACATAGCTGGCGCGCCAAGTGCACTCGCACTCTGGCAGTACGTACAACTATGGGGTAGGCTACGTGAGGTGCAGCTCTCTGCGGAGCAAGATAGGATGGTGTGGCGCTGGATGACGGATGGACGATACAGTGCTCGTTCCTGCTATGACACCCTCTTCCAGGGGGCCATCACTTCAGTATTGTGGAGGCTGAACTGGAAATCCTAGGCGCCACCAAGGGTGAAGTTCTTCATCTGGCTGGCCTGCATGGATAGATGCTGGACGGGTGAGAGTTGGCGCGGCGGGGCCTGCCGCATGCGCCTAGATGCCCGCTGTGCGACCAGGCTGTGGAGACCATGGCACACCTGCTCACTGGGTGCTCTTTCTCCAGGATGGTGTGGTTTGAGGTCCTCTCGTGGATCCGATCCACCTCAGGTCCTCCCACGGTGGAGGGTGACTTCGCGGAGTGGTGGTCGTTGGCTGTGCGGACCGCCCCTCGCCAGTTGCGCAAAGAAACTTCGTCGATTATCATGCTTATGGCGTGGTGGATATCGAAACACCGGAATGCAGCGGTCTTCGACAACGCACGGCCTTCGGTGACGTCCCTATTCAACGACATTAAGTCCGACGTACGGCTTTGGGCGGACGCAGGGGCCCGGGGTGTCCATCAGCTCCTCCCCTAGACTAGTTTCCTTTTCTTGGGTTGAGTTGTATGCCCTTTTAGGGGCTTGTACATATAACTTTCTTTTCTATCAATGCATCGAAACGCAAGACTTTTGCGTTTTCACGAAAAAAGAAAATAAGCTTAAATCGTCTGAATCCAACAAAATACAAGAGTTGCTGGATCGAATTTCATCTGAATCCAACAAAAATGAATGCAACCATGTCATCATGGTCGATTGCTGAAAAAAAGTACTACATGATCAAGTTGCATACATTATTTTCAAGTAGCTCAGATTTCTAAATAGCGTGGTTCACTTCAAGCATGTATATATAAAGTAGCTCCATTAGTTACAAGTAGTACTTCAAATTTTCTGTAATGAACCTAAATGCCAAGATTGGCGATCATCTATTCAACTTTGTTTCGAGATGAATGGGTCATGCTGGCATCCCCGTTGCTGATGCCGCCGGTAGTCCCCGGAGAACCTAAAGAGTCATCAGCTAGTGGCGGCCTCATGTAGGCTGGGACTGGCATCTTCGCCGGGAGGCTGGGCAGTGGCGTCTCCAACCGCAGAACGCTGGCGGCCTTCCTGATGGACGGTCTCAGACTGGGTTCAGGGTGCCCGCACCAAAGCCCTACCACCATGACATGCTCCATCTCCTGCTCGACGAAATTGCCATCCAGCCGCACATCGGCTGCCTCGAGGATGGCCCCTTGGCCATAAGCCTCCCAGACCCACTGCACCAGGTGGATGACGACTCCCTCATCATCGTCTCGGGCCACGGCTGGCCTTCGGCAGCAGGCGATCTCCAGCAGGACGACACCAAAGCTGTACACGTCAGACTCCATGCTGGCCCTGCCTGAGTACACGCACTTTGGGTCCATGTACCCAAGTGTCCCGGCTGCACCTGTCGTGAGCGAGCCCCGGCCATCGCAGACGAACCTTGCGAGGCTGAAGTCACCGAGCTTGGCATTAAAGGACACGTCCAGCATGATATTGCTCGGCTTGACGTCCCTGTGCACGACACACTGCTCCGTATCATGGTGCAGGTACATCAGCGCAGAGCCAAGGCCAAGCGCGACCTCGTACCTGACTGTCCATGGAAGCAAGTAGTCCGGCTTGTACAAATGAGCATCTAGACTGCCGTTGGGCATCAGTTCATATACGAGCAGGAGATCACCTTCATCACCACCATTAAACCATCCAAGGAGCTGCACAAGGTTTCGGTGCCGGAGCCGGCTGATGATCCTCACCTCGGCAACGAACTCCTTCCAACCCTGACGGGAACTCTTGGACACTTTCTTCACGGCGATTTGTAGGTGTGTATCCTTGAGGACCCCCCTGTACACGCACCCAAATCCTCCTTCGCCTAGCTTGTTTTGGCTGGAGAAGCCATCGGTGGCTGCCGCGAGCTCATTGTATGTGAATCGCCTGGGGCCAGTACCTTGCTCGAGCTCATCTTGATATACCCTTTTGCCACGGTAGTAAGCTATCAGTTTCAGCAATTTCTCCAGGTATGATCTCATGGCAACCCTGGCCAGTGCCACCCATTTTCGCCACCGGTGTCTCAGGAACCAAACCAACATGATGATCAGGCACACCACTAGCACCACGGAGATGGTAACAACACTGGCGATGGTAACCACCTTTCGTCGCTGTGCCACTCTCTCCTTCTCACGATAATATTCACGCTCCACCATCTCTTTCTCATATTGCTCACTATACCGATATCTCTCCAGCCGCACCGTCCGTGGTTTGTTGGCCAGGATGGCATAACGTAGGTAGCAGCTCGGCCCTTTGATGGCGCCGCCGCTGTTGTTCGGGAACATTCGTGGCAGCTGATCGGTGTAGTTGGAGAGGCAGCGAGTGCACTCTCTCGCTGGCAGATCCCTTGTGCACTGCACTACTGCCCGCACCCACTGCGCGTCGGTGAACTGCTGTGTACCCTCCGCAATCCGCATGGCCACTTGGCCGGCCTTCACCGTGAGCCGACGAATCAGCTCGAACCTCGTCTGGCTCAATCCAGCCGTGTCCACGACATACCCTACAAGTACGACTCTGCTGTACCAATTTTCGTAAGCCTCTGGGTCGTACCGGCTTTCGTAGGCGGTTTGTTCAGGCTGGGGTGGAAAAGAAAGGTCGACGCTGTCGGCGATGGAGAGGTCAGCAACAGAGAAGAAGGACTCATTGGAGTATTGGAGGGTGCAGGATTTGTAGACGGCACGAACTGTACGGCTGCGGGGGCACAGCCTCATAATACCTCCAGGTGCGCGATCGAGGCAGTCCTGGCACTCAGGGTCCGTGTCGCTGGCATAGCACATGAAAAGGCCAAAAACCTCATCACCCGCCACACCGAACGTGCCGTTGAAGAAGCCGTTGGAGTCGGCGGACATGGGGATGGCTGACAGGAGCCGGTAGAGGTTCACATGATATGGGCTCCTGTCCGTGTAGTTGCCAGAAGTTGAGCATGAGATTACAGATGGCCGCAGGGGCTGGGTGGTCATGCTGCCATCGACCTCTTCAATAAATGGGCGGGCGCGGCAAGCGGCGAAGACGGCCAGGAGCAGCAGAAGGCAAACCCATGGAGGTGAAGCCATGGCCGGCTAGGTGGTTAGTTGGTTAGTGGTGGTGACTTGGTGAGGGACGCAATCACCCAAGACATCACCCCTCGATATAAGGTAGATAAACCATGCCTCGGTGCCAATACACCGAGAATGAGCACCACGCACTTTTTTCAATATTTTGGTTTTGTACGTATTTCCTGGAGTTGGTAGAGACAGCCCTGTACTTCTTTAGTGGGCACGGTTGCATTATTCTGCCAATCTTCTCTGCGACAACGATTGCAGGAAACGAAACCAAGTTACATAGTTGGACTTGGTCATAATGAGATTTCCGTCCTGATTTGCATTGTGATTGAGTAGTAAACGATGGGTGTCCAGTTACGGGTTGGGACAAACACGTCCAACCCGGCTGTTGAAACTTGAAAGTTGAAACAACAGTACAGCCGTAAGTGTATTGTCCACTGAGGTGTTTGGCTAGTTCAAACAATTGAATAGAAACCATTTCTAACACCCTTCATAGCCTACCTAATGTGCTTGACATTAGGTGTTGCCCCTCACAAGTTCAAGATTTACCATTTGGCCTTGTTGGTTTTGTTCTTTTTTTATTCAAAGGAATCTTACATGGTCAGAACCGTGAGGAAATTTCTCTAAAAGAATTGTTTGATGGGGATTTCCTCTACCAGGTTTGTTTTATTTGGATCATTAGAATCTAATGAATACTTTCTATGCTTTACTCTCTGCCTAGCTCCAAGAGAAAATTTCCAATGAATCTAATCTCTTGAAGAAAAAAATCCTTCGTTGCTATGACGACCATGACATGCACTTGATCCCTGAGAAAATTCTACCGCTGTATACAAATTGTATTTTTCTTGTGGTACAGCCAAACAAATTGTACTTTTCTTGTGCCACGGCCAAACAAGTTGTACTTTTGTCCCTGTGCTTACAATTCGTATAGTAAATAACATATCATGACATCAATCCATACATGTTTCTTATTCATGCGTTTTAAAATCCTATGGATAAGTTGGGTTGACTGGAGTTCAAGAGTTTTCTCAGTGCAACACTCAACTCGAAAGCACGAAAGCAACTTCGTGTATAATAACATCATCTTTGGCACTAAGTCCACCATTTCGTATACTTAATTAGTAGAAGACCAGACTCGGTGGCTAGCTCCAACCGGGTCTCAAGTCTCCACTACTGTGACATGCTTACGTGATCAATACTGACATGCAGAGACTAGAGATAGTCGATAGCTGAGCGGTTTTGCGTTGTAATAGCATGCACTACATCTGTGAATTTTGAAAACTCCAACATGCATCAGCTCAGTATAGTGATATGGTGCCAACTTTTATCTTAGTTTGACCTGCATGGTGGTTTCTTCTTCTTTTTTTCCCAATTTGGGCGTAGGCCTCTGATGTTTTCTCCTACTGTATATCAACAGAAAAGTTAAACCACTGCCCTGTTCAAAAAAGAGGCATGGATTGGACTCACCTTTGCTCCTGCAAGCTGGTCCTTTCTGCTCCTGTGCGTGCTTTTTTCCTACAGTGGGGCACATGAACAATTGATTCAATTTTTGTAATCTGTTCAAAAAGTTAAGTTTTTGTAACACGCTGATGGGGGAAAACCCAACTGATTTATAATTATCTTCTCACTACATGGGAAGATGTTATGTATTTAAACAGAGAAATATAATTATTTTTCATGATTTATGGAAATTTCATCGTGCCCATGTGGTCATATAATCCACTGCAGCGATTAAGAGGCAATCAACTTCGAAATCTGATAGTGACAACCATGTAATTCTGATAGGGAGGCAATCAACAGAGCTACGTCACCTCGGTGGGAGTTAGCTACGAGTCTTTGTTTTGTTATAATAGAGTATACCAAACAATGAACTAACGCCAAAGGAAATGTTAATAGTTATTAATATACTGGATTATTAGCTCACGCTGAATTGGCCAAGGATTTCTTGAACTTGAATCCACCGAGCCTCCCTATTTGTTTATCCTGAATCCCTTGTTGCTCTCAACGTATCAATAAGCAATATTAAGGCCTTGTTATTCACGAAGCTGCCAGACTCGCCAGTGTCTGGCCATGACTGCACCTCCATGCATTAAATTCCTGCTACTCCTCGCCATCATCGGCTCATGTTGTGCCGGAGCACCTGAGCAGTGCTCCAGTGCTCGGCAACTACAGCGACGGAAGCCAGTACCACAAAAACCTCTACCACCTCCTGCAGAGCATCACCACGTCCGCCACCAAAAATGGTGGCTTTTACGAGGCATGCTCGGCTAGGGTGCCGACAAGATCTTCGCCCTTCTAATGTGATATGCAGACCCCGACTATTCCATGCCTGTGTGCCAGAATTTCTGTACCTCACCCAAGTCGTAATGGAGCTATGCCCACATAGCCGGACGGCCCACATCGACAGGGGCTGGTATGCCATATGGTACACGAAAAAATCCATCTTCTCCATCGCCGACCTCTCCATCATCCATGCGGCACAACAGGACATGTACCCATGGAGCCAACCACTAGCCCCCTATAACACAGCCAGTACAAATGGGACGGGGTTCGAGCTGATGCGTCGGCTCACGGCGAGGGTCAGCCAAGAGACTAAGCGGGTTGCCCAAGGCACCAAGATGTACAACGAGAAAGATCCTCTAGTACCCATGTACGCGCACGAATTTGGTTACCGAGTGAAATACCATGGTTACCAGCCACTAACCAGAATTCTCAGCCCCTCCGGTAAATGAGCTTATCGGCCAAAAAAAAGTCAGCCCATTTGAATTTAGTTTGAATTTGATTTGGTTGGTTAGTTCAACCTAAGCCGTACGTGTTTCCCCTGCATTATAACCCCATGCCCCAACTAATCTGTCTGAATCTTTCGCTTACTCCTCTTCCATACCTTATTTTGAAAATATTTAGACATTTTTGAGTTTTAATGTCAAATTTCATTTGAGAATCTCGTCCGGTATTTGACCAGTTATCTCCGGTAACCATGGATACCAGAAATCCGCCCCCCTCCCGAGATTTTTTTTCAAACCGGTACCCAAACCTTGGTACATGCTGACTCTCCTACTACATCGATCAGCTGCTGCAACTGTTCCCCAACAACAGCACCAGAGGTTCCTTCACAAGGTACAGCTGCTATCTCATGTAAAAGGATAAAAGCATGTGCCATTGTGGTCCTTTGTCGCAGGCACCATGGCATTCTTGCTCTGCCTGATTGGTCTGTCATTTTGGTTCTTGTGGTGCCAGCAGCGAAGGCGGTACGCAGCAGCAGTGATATCAGATCTGGAACAACCGCTGAAGAGGTGGTCTACTTCCATGGGAAAATCATAGATCAAGATGATCTCGAGCAAGGGACCGGGACATGCGATTCTCCTACGATGAGCTGGCAGCCGCCACTGGAACAAGTTAGGAGAAGGAGGCTTCCGGTCCGTGTACCTTGGGTTCCTCCATGACACGAACCTCGACATCGCTGTGAAGAAAGTGTCCAAGAGCTCCCGTCAAGGCTGGAATGAGTTCGTCTCCGAGGTGAGGATCATCAGCCAGCTGCGGCATCTGAACCTTGTGTGGCTCGTGGAATGACGACGACCTCCTTCTTGTCTATGAGCTGATGCCTAAAGGCAGCCTGGACACTCACCTCTAAAAGCAGGACCATTTGCTGCTACGGCCCATCAGGTATGAGATTGTGCTTGGACTCGGCTCAACGATGGTGTACCTGCACTAGGAGACGGAGCTGCGTGTCATGCACAGGGACATCAAGCCGAGCTACGTGATGCTGGATGTGTCCTTCAATGCCAAGCTAGGCGACTTCAGCCTCGCAAGGCTGGTCAGCGATTGAAGGGCAGGAGCGGCCGGGACACTTGGGTACATGGACCCAAAGTGTGTCTTCACTACCACGGCCAGTGGGGAGTCCGACATCTATAGTTTTGGCATCGTCCTGCTCGAGATCTCATGCAGCAGGTGGACTCGGCTACCATCAACTTGCTGCAGCGGGTCTGGGAGTCGTATGGCAGAGGGGCCATCCTCGAAGCAGCCAATGTGTGGCTGGATGGGGAGTTCAACGGGCAGGAGATGGAGCATGTCATGGTGGTCGGCTTCTGGTGTGGGCACCCAACCTCAGACTGAGGCCGTCCATCAGTCAGGCCGTCAGCGGGTTGCAATTCGAGATGCCACTGCCGAGCCTCCTGGCAAAGATGCCAGTTGCAACCTACATGCCGCTGCTGCCAGCTGATGATTCTTTTGGTTCTTTAGAGGCCAGCAGCAACACTGGCAGCATCGATGCCAGCACGAGCTCAGTGCAAACTTGATTAGATGACTACTATATCACTGATCTGGGCCTTTTGGACCGTTTCAGGAATTTTCTGGTACTGGTACTTATAATAGGAAATTAAGGCAAAAAAAACTCATTATATATAATCTTCAACTGAACCAAGCTCTAACAGTATCTGAGCTACTTGAAACTATGCATGCATGCATGCATGCATGCATGATGCTTTCCCGCAAATTACCATCTAATTTTGTCTACTGGGGCTATCCTTTTGTATAGCCATTAATACTCGATGTAGTGCTTAAATGGCATGCATTCTGCTAAGCTAGTGGAGTTCATCTCTAACATACCCTAAACAGGAGGATGCTGCAACCTGTGTAGATCAGAGTGATACTTTTGCTGCATTGAAATGGCCGGATGTGGTCCAAGCAAGACAAACACATTTCTAATGCACGTGTTGAGTGTGATTTAAAAGAAAACAGCATAGCAGCACTATAAGGACCGTCACAACCTAGAACCGTGTCAAACTTGAATTGGTTATCAGTGCGGTGCAGTCAGAATGCATTCTATTGAGCTGCTCGTTATCCAAGTTAGTGTGGTGATGGGGTCTGAAGAAAAGCTAACAACTCCCAGCCTCTCACCGAGCGGTGATATGGCTCCCCAGAGCAACATTCGTCCACAGATCTTAATTTTTCTGGCAAGGAGTACAAGGAATCAGAAAAGAAAAAAAAAATCAGGGGTCAACGGATCTATTGAATGAATCTATTGAATTGAACATGCATCATGCTGTCTACTAACACTGATTCAGTGCTGGAAAAAATATCATAACTGCACGAAGGGTGAGATGCGCCAGAGATGCATGTCCTGGCATGTGTGTCCCTGGCGGATTCAGTGGTAAACGTGCAGGTACTTGTCATTTATCATTTCTGAACAAATAACTGGTCATCCAATGTGCTGCAAACCCAGATTAATTTGTTCGGTACCTGAAATTTCTTCTGCTTGAGCTGTCAACGAAGGAGATATAACCGAACCCACTGGATCATGTTCTTTCAACTTCATGAGTTCTACTCAGCATTAGCAATATATGCTCTCCTGACCCGTGACCTGTCGCACATAGACCATCGCTATCAGTAAATGCAGTTGGTCATAATTCATATATAAGTAAATTGGTCTGCTAGTTTACCGACTTTTCCAGTAATGTCCAACAAAAATAAATTGGACCTACTTATGAAGAGTCTCATCAGGAAGTCAGCCTCACATATCAGCATCTTCTTTAACTTATTTTCTTCTTCACATATCTGTCCAGAGCCCAGACCCCAGTCTTCAACATATTTTCTTCTTCCCATCTCTGTCCAATCCCAGTCTTCAACTTGGATTTCTGCATCCTCTATTACCTTAGCTGCCCGTCCACTCCACCTTCTTCACCTCTTTGAGGTGACCATTGCTGCATAAGATTCTAAGTGAAATGTCAGAGAGATTACGCGTGAAATTTCCGCACTTGGTGGAAGCAACTCTCCCAGTTCCAGCCTAATGAGCTTCCTGACTTTGACTCTTCCTCATCCACATCATACCTCTGCTCTTCCCCACAGCATAGGCCATCCAACAATCAGTTGATCATGCCACTGCTCTTCCGCTTTCTCCTAGTCGCTGCTGCCTCGCTCACAGTTTCAAGTGGCGAAGCACAGACAGCCTGCGAAGCGTACAACCCAAGCATGTGCCAGAAGTCTTTCACATGCAGTGACCAATTCAATGTACAGTACCTGTTCTACCTTCACAACGAGTCCAAGGTGATTGACGGGGTAACCAAGTCCTAGTGGGGCTTTTCCCAACATGGCCATCCCTCTGCGAGAACAGCACTTCCACCCTGTACCTCGGCGGCGGTGCCAACTATAATGTGTTGGGCTTCGACCATGACAACCACACCATCACGCTGTCAACGAAGACGCACTGGCCGGCGATGAGCATGGCTACCCAAGATTCCAGCACAATGCCATCATACCGCCGGAAGCATGGCTGAACTTCTCAGCCACCAGTAACAGCGGCATCTCTTTCATTGACTGCAACTTCACGGCCTCTGCACATCCGCTGCCGGACATCATCCCGGTCAACTACAGCGGCTTTGAACAAGGTTGCTCTTCATCTTTCCTAGCTCAGCAGCCTAGCATGCTTTAAGAGGATTGGTTTAGGGTTTGCGAGAAGGTGTATGTGGCACCTGTGCTGAAGGGCTGGCTAGTAAGCTGGAGTATAGCCAGAGACTGGGGAGCAGTGGGTATCGCCAGGGTTCCGGCTGAGCTGGGCCCTCGAGTGAAATCTCACACCGTGCTGCAAGTGCAAGCTGTCCAAGGGTCACTGCAGCTATGACCAGGTAGGTGGGGTTCCTTGGATGCTTCTGCTCCGAGGCCATGTTGTGCACGCCGGACTGTGGTAAGCAAAGGTTACCTGTTATAGCATCAGTAACGTCCATTAAAAAATCACAACTTTTTGGATAAAATGGTAAATTTCAATATCAGGTGGACATACATTTGAGTGGTAGAATGCATATCTTGAAGTCTCCTATTTCACCTACGCACCTCGACCGATACGATTTTTTTCAATATGATGATCGGTACATTCTAGGAATATAAGGCAAAGTAAGGTATATAATTATCTAATTAAGGGTAACCCAAATAGATAGAAAATGCATATGTAATCAAGAAAAATACAGAAACATTTGTGGATCTCTCCTATAAGAAAACATTTGTCAAGTGTCGACTTTTATTCAGGGTGCACATAACATGGTTCAAATGGAATTGGTTTACATTTACTTGTGATAGTCTATGCAAAAATCAGAAACCTCTGGGACGAGATTTTCTGTTGAGACTTCACGGAGAGGCATGATGGGTATGCTCACAGAAATAGAAACATCTACAATTGATTCTTAAATATTCCAATGAGAACACAAGAAAATGGCAGAACATTCATACAAAATCAAGAAAAAAAACTAGAGATACAGAAGCATTTAGGATCTCCTAAGCGAAAAATGACAATTATGATGTTCATAAATGATGAGGAAGATTGTAAAACGTTTAAGAGCTTTATATTTGTCCACGAATCCATAATGCAACTGCTCATGACCACCATCAAATTTTTGCAGGTCATGGGCACATGGAAGAAACAAAGAAAAATGTGTACACAATATGTCTGAGCCTTATCCAAGATGTTTTCGATATTTACCAAAACAGCTTCAACCATGTGCATTTACTATTCTAGTAAACATGTTCAGTTTATGAATGTAGCAGCCAATTTTCTGCAGTGGGTTTCAGAAAACATTGAAGAATATTGTTACAGTTCTTCAGAGAGCAATGGAGTTAAGTGCCAGTAATCGACCAACTATGAGAAGAGTTGTCGAGATGCTACAAGGGAACACAGGTGGCCTGGAGTTACCGGTGCAAGTACTCTTATAAGTAGATAATAATTGATGTGTTTCTAGGCTATTCACTTTTTCCAGTATTGCACAACTGCAAGCACGTTGCAAATTTCAAGACTTGCATTGCATGTAGTTTGTTTGCAATTAGCGGTGCATCTGTGAAATTGTTCACCGGGGTGACCACATAGGAGAGTATGTCTGTATGACTACAATACCAAGTAACGAGACTCTTTTCCCTGCAAAAAAAAAAAGTAATGAGACTCCTTTGTGCAGTTATAATTTTAATTCGATAAATCATAACATTACAGATTCAGTAGTCAGTTCAGGCTTCAAAAACTTTTCAATTCCTACAATAACTATGCAAAACAGCATTAAAAAAATAATTTGCCATTCCACAAATCCATACCACAAGGCCACACAAACTACAACTACCATGCCCGCTGTCAAGTACTTGAACTGTAAAATAGATGATGGGGATGTGGAATCAGAGCTTACCTATTCAGAGTATCGGATTAGTTCAGATTTCACAAGTGAACATCCCAAGGTAGGCCACGTCGCCGCCTGAGTAGAGGCCCAACAAGGACAGCCATGTGTGAATAAGTAGCGCCGGACAGTGGGGAGGTTCCAATGAGCACAGTGTACGGGATTAGCTGACCAGTGACGTAGCCCAGTGAGGTGGGGAGCACCAATATGTGGCAAAGAAGTTTTGTCGATTATTTTACAGTCAAAGGGGCATGTAAAATAATAAAATGAGGTGATTGGAAACGTGCTGAGCACAACACAACTGTTTGTCTTTTGCTATGTAGGGTCAATGAGGTTTCAATTTTGTAGTATCAATGCTTCAGTATGCACCAGCGCTTAGCAGGTGCTTACAGATATTCTAGGAAACAAGTTTGATTGTATTTAGCAGAAAATTGCATATATGTATATATAATACTCCAGGAAAGGGAACTACTTCCATGTTTTCCATATCACAGAATTTAAGGCTAAAAGAAACACAAACAGCTCCGAAGATAAAAGAAGAATGTTAAAAATAGGAACAGAAAAGCAGCAGGGGTGGAGGTGGTCGAATGGTCACTGACTGAAAACAGTGGTCACCATGGGATCTCTTGACCATCCCAAGCGAAGAACTTCCCGTTGTCAGTCTTCTTGGCATTGTCGATGATGGACAGGAGCTTTTGTACAGAGAACTCCCTCGTGAAGAGCTTATCCTTTGCCACATTTCTTTGGAATGGCCGTGAGAGGTCGGTGTCAACTGTTCCTGGATGTAGCAAAATGCAAGCAATGTTGTCCTTCTTGCCCAATTCGACTGATGCAGTCTTTGTCACTGCAAAACGTGACCAATACATGCATTTTAGAAACCTAAGACAAAAAAGGGTACGGATAAGAGGATTTGTATGGATAACAAGCTAGTGGAGAGTGAATGTGAACATGCATCTTACTGTTCACATACATTGATTCAGTGCTGTTTTAGAAGCTCTGTAGGAATGCCAGCCTCCCAGAGCATTATCTCCTACCGAGCCAACCCTGGCACTCATATTTGCAACCAACGAGAAACCTTTCCCTGTTTCCAAGCTGGCGCCAATCTTAAGGAACGGGCGCATGTGCTGAGAAGAAGAACA
The DNA here is from genome assembly GCF_022539505.1 of Lolium rigidum. Taxonomy (NCBI): domain Eukaryota; kingdom Viridiplantae; phylum Streptophyta; class Magnoliopsida; order Poales; family Poaceae; genus Lolium; species Lolium rigidum. The sequence continues at coordinate 153,108,010 of NC_061512.1, read as the reverse complement.
ATTCAGACATCAGAGGACAGTTAACGATCAATTCAGACACTGGAGTAAGCACGCCACGTGGTCTAGAGGAATGCGGACACAATTGGGAGCAGAAACGAAATGGTGATCTCTACCTTGATGACTAGAATAGGTCCAACAGCATTGACTTCATACGCCAGTAGCAGGGACGACTTCCGAACTTTGCTCAGTGAGGTCTCTGCAACATGAGATGAGAGCAACCCTTATTTCAGTCAAACCATCATAAGGCCATAAGCCCATCACCAACGGAATGCAATCTGGAAAGCAGTGTCCCAGTGTAAAAACAGACGGTTCTCGATGGCTGTGTGAAGAACAGACCTGGCTGTATGACATTTGGGATGGAAAGGATGCCGGCGGCATTGATCAGCAGGTCCAGAGATCCGTGGGTCTCCCCGACTGCGGCCGCCGCAGCCTGCCATGAAACAACAGTAGTATTCACTGCATCAGCTTGCGGAATTGTGCGGGGAAAGGGGAGGGGCGATAATCTATCATCCATAACATTACCTCTATGGTGCTCTCGTCGGTGACGTCCAGCGGCAGCACGGTGAGGCGCCGCGCGTGCTCCCGCCTCAGCTCCTGGAGCTCGGCCGCGGAGTCCGGGGCGCGGCACGTCGCCACGACGCGGACCTGGTCGCTCCTCCGCAGCAGCTGCCTCACCTGCGGGCAGAAATCGAGAGGCGTGAGACGGGATCGATCAGCGAATCGGAAATTCCAAGGATTGCGACGCGCTGACAGAATGCGGGAAGGAGAAGGCGGGATTGGGTTTGTGTACTCACGAACTCGAGCCCGATGCCCCGCGACGCGCCCTGCACCATGGAGACGCCGCCGCCGCCGCCGCCGGGGGCCGCGGGGGAGGACGAGAAGGCCCTGACCACCGTCGACATCGCCGCTCTGAGCGTGCTCCCGCGCATCGTTCCCGGCACTCTCTTCCGTCCCGGCGTTCAATGGCGTCGTCGTCTTCACATGGTTGGGCGCCACCGTCGGTACTGGAGGTTGCAGTAATGGCGGACCGGATTTGCGCGGCTGGAGGACGGGACACGTGTGCCTCGCACCCCCCATGGGCTTCTCGTCTCTTTTTCCTTTTTCTTTTCTTTTGCCATTTTAACCAGGGGCACTGATAATCTCGTCTGAAATGGGGTACTACGGATGAAGTAATCTTATACTATGTGCAATGCTATTTCACATACGCAAAATTGCATATACTTGATCCATATAAAATTTTCACATGGGATATGCAGTGTATTGGTACCGAGGATTCGTATGATTCTGAAAATATAGAAATAGCAAAAGCATAGAAACAGGATATGATTACATGTGCAAGAAATAGGATTAAAAGACATGAACTTTGTGAAAGTAGATGTTTGAATCACATTGCAACATAGGAAGTCAGATTTGCAAAAATAGGAAACAATAAGGAAACTCTTAAAACCCATAATCAAACCAGGATTTAAGTTGAGATATTATGCGACTTATGGCATTTTGCCTTGTCCTTTACGCGTCGAAATGTAAATAAAGGTTTGACCCGATTGTACAATTCCTTTGTGAAGGAAAAGAACAGGAATAGAAAACTTTTCTTTGACCGCACTATCCACCCATTTGATTCAAAGGAATGGAGGATTTTTTTTCACTTTGATTTAAGTTTGAATCAAAGAGGCCCCATATCGGTGTCAGAATATGACATGGAATCGACAGACAGACGGAAGCGGTGCAATCCACGTGTACAATGCACTCTTTTGCATCTTTGTCCCTATTGTTTTCCAAATTATTCTTCCATTTTTATCATGAAAGACTAACACTTTTTTTATTGTTATTTTAATCGACCCACACTTCATCATTTTCCACTCATATATCTCCCTCAACTTCTACATCTTCCTTCATGTTCTCTCTAATCTGAGACCCAATCTACTCACCTGCTTAAGTGCCTATTATAATAAATCTTGCTGCATTTTCACTTCCAACTCTAGTTTCTTTTTACCTTCATTAGTTTCATGGCACTCTTTTTTCTTCTAGTGCAAATCTAGTTGCGTGCTTGGCATTTTACTCTTCTAGAGTTTCAGCCTGTTTAAAATTTCATCACCAGCATTTTCCTCCATCTTATCATTTTCCGGGTTCTCTCTTTCATGAACAAAGTTTTCACTGGGGGACTTTTTTCTTTGTTTCTTCTAATTACCTCTAATTGTTCCAGTGACAAGCTTGGTAACAAAATGTTCTCTCATTTTCCATCCTCACGTATTGCCCTTTTATTATTCAAATCCTAACCCTGTGGGCATTAGTTGTTGCTATGGTGCTAGCTAAGCTACCAACTTGACCTGCTTATATCACTTTTTTTTTAAACAAAGGCACAAAATTGCATATTTTCATTGATTAAGAAGAACTTGATTTTAAGGTTACAAACTAGCCAAGAAGCTTAGGATACATAAGCCTACTCTCGTGACATACTAGCACTCAAACGCTTAGCTCATGCGATCGCCCAAAGAGAGGCATTGCGCTTGATTGTTGCAAGGACGATCGTGTGCATCGAAAGCGAAGTTGTTGAAGACCCAGACATTCCGCTCATTCCAAATATCCCAATCCACGAGCAAAAGCAAAGTAGAGAGACCCTCCCGCCTCTGCCCCCACCCCCGCAAGCGAGCGCCACCACTCCTTGACCGAAGCAAAAAAAAAAAAACTCCAATGAGAGATGTCCATATAAAGTAGGTCGAGCCATTTCTTGATGCCCTTCCAAACTCGGATAGAATACCAATATTTGAACATGATGTGTGATGTGGTCACCGGCTCACACTTTCAAATTTGGCAAATACCACAATTTGGCCAACCTCGACGCGTAAGCCTATCCACCGTCCATACACGATCTTGTAGGATCAATCAAGCGAAGAACTTGCACTTTGGAGGTGCACAATTATCCCGAACCACCGGCTTCATGAAGGAGTTAGTACGCGCCTCAAATTGTCTCAAAATAGGCCGAGGCGGCGGCGTATCTTCCATCACTTGTATGCTTCCAAATAATTGTGTCTTCGGAGTGCCCAGAGAGATAGGTGGTTTTTTTTTGAACATTCGCTGCTCAGGCTTTTATTGCATCAACGATAAAGTATCTAATTGAATAGGCTCAACCCGAAATCCAGGGATTTGTTCATAATTAACAACTAAAGAAATAACATAAAGAGCAGCGCGAGCACATCATGTGCCGCTTTATTAGCCTCTCTCCTAGAAAAAGAGAACCTAAAACCCTGGAAATTGGAGACAGTAGCTTTAATCTCCCTTAAGACCTAATTAGAGGCTAGCATGTGCCCCTCATTCTTCTCCCACACTGTGACCAGCAGCTGGCAATCCGTCTCCACCACAATGTGCATCCATCATGTCTCCTTAGCAAGCATGGCAACATCACGGCATGCTAACAATTCCGATGTAGTCGGATCAGTGATATGCTCATATCTTCGGCGTTTAGCGACCAAATACGCACCCGTATGGTCTCGCGCAACCACTCCTGCTCTTTCAGCAATCATGTCCAGAACCCCATCACAATTTAGTTTCAGCCATCCATGATGGGTGGTTTGAATCTTGTTCCATAGAGGAAGGAACTCAGATATTGTCTTGTACTAGTTGAATGCTCGTGCGTTGCTACGGTTACATAAATTATTTTTTCATCATACATATTATTATGTCTTTGTGTTATGTCATCTAGCATAGTGCACGGTTGTGCATTGCTACGAAATCCAAAACATCAAGTTTTATTTTACTCCATAATTAGGTGTCGTTAATGTTGTAGAATCTATGTCACCACAAACACTGACATCAACTTCTTGCTTCCTATAATGTTCTTCCTTATAAGATGACAAGTTATTGTTTTGTTTGTTTCCACCTCTTTAATAAACGTCTGACTCTATCTTAAGCTCATTGCATTATTGAATTTTAAAGAAATCATACTTTGATTTACGTTGCCTTCACTAACGAGCGAAGACAGATTAAATTACCATGTTCAAAGGCATCTTACTTTTGTTTAGATTGGCTTGATGCATGTCGTTTTATTCAAGATATCAATGCAATCTTTGATACCGTTGCGCCACCCATTTGGGTCATCTCCCTGACATGTGACCTGTCTCACCCTGATCACAAATAAATTCCCAAATTACTTTTCACCCTTTTTTCTACTCCTGCATTGGCCATATTATATATCCTCTTACTCTACACCATGACATTATGCCATCATGTGTGTGTATTAGTGTGTGCCTTAAAAAAAAATCTACACCAAGATTGGCATTGAAGATTGTCCTCTTTCTTTTCACCAACATTGTTCGGTGAAGATTGACCAGAAATGCAGATTGTCCTCTTACTCTACATCGAGATCTGAAAGATCGAGATGTCGCCTAGAGGGGGTGAATAGGCAATTAAAAACTCTTACAGATTTTTCTTATAAGAATGCGGAATTAAACTATCGTTTAGTTTACAAGTACAAACCCTAAATATGCTAAGCTCAACTAAGTGTAACAATAGCAACTAGAGCTAAGCAAGATAGGCACAAGAGCACAAGTGATAGCAAGATATATGTACTTCAAGCACGATGGCTATCACAAGGAAAAGAGCTCGGGTATAGAAATAACCGAGGCACGCGGAAACGAGGATGTATTCCCGTGATCCCTTCCTTTGCAAGAAGGTACGTCACGTTTGGAGGAGTGGAGGTCCCACGAAGGATTCCCCGCGCCACGAAGGCTCACCCTATTCTCCGAAACACACCCACGAAGGATAATGGCCCTTTCCTTATGGTTAGCTTTTCCTCCGCTCCGGAGATGGCAAGCTCCACAACCACTTCACAAGCTCCACGAAGGAGAAGCCCGGGCCTCTTCACAATCTTCTTGAAGAGATCACCGGAGCACCAACCGCCAAGCCAACTAGGAGATTTCCCTCTAAGAGTAACAAGCTCATGGTCTCTCACTCGAACTAATCGTGGTGGAGAGCTCAACACTATGCAATGATGCAAAGCAAGAACACTAGAGGTGTTCAAATCCTTCACTCTCAAATCCCACCCAAGCAACAAATACTAAGATGAGATTGGGGAGGAAGAACACTGGGGAAAGTCAACAAAAGACTCCAAGATCTAGATCCCAAGAGTTCCCCTCGCTTAGAGGAGAAATTGATTGGTGGAAGTGTAGATCTAGAGCTCCTCTCTTAGATCCCTCAAGGATGAGCAAGAATCATGGGGGAGACAAGAGAGAGAGCAAGTTCTTCAAAGGCAACAATGGAGGTGAGAGAATAGAAGAACTAGTCAGCTCAAGGTGGAAGAAAAGGCTATTTATAGCTAGGGAGCAAATATACCCGTTGGGGAAAAAAGACAGAAAAACGCGCAGTAAAAACGGGCAGAAAAACGTCCCAGGCCGGCGGCCCAGCCGGCTGACCGGATGCTGGGCTGAGGAGGCCGGCCGGGGGTCCGGTCGGGCCGGCCCACCAACCGGGCGGGGCAGCAGGCGCGCGGAGAGAGGAAAACGGCCGCGCGGGGGCGAGCCGGCGAGTGAGCCGCGCGCCAGGGAGAGGAGAGGCTGGGCCGGCGGTGCGTCCGGTTGGGCCGGGGGTGGCGCCGGGTGGGCCGGTCGGCGGCCGGCTCCTGGGCCGGACCAGGTCGGGGGCGCCTCAGTATGCCGCCCGGTCAGCACGAGCGCCCGGGCTGGTTTCGGCCGGGTGGGCCGGTAGGCCGGTCGGTCGGCCGGCCGCCCTTCCCTTTTTTTTCTTTTCTTTTTATTCTTTTCTCCTTTTTTCTTTTTCTTTAATAACTAATGCTCCCGAACTCCGATTCGAATGAAACCAATTTTGTTTGGAAGATAACAACAAATGCTATCCAATAGAAAGTGAAAACTCAATAAACTGTAGGAGGGGATTTTATCATGAATATAAAAGGTAGAACCTTATATCATGAATAACCGGTAAAATCACCCAACCTCGAAAACGCATGCGAACTCCGTTTTCGATGAACTTGGGCTTGTTGTAAAGCTAGCAACAAGCTCAAGAACCTCACACCGAGAAACACCAAGAAGCAATAAGGATATGCAAAGTATGCAAAGGATTGAGCTCCCTAAGACGATGTGATCAAGTTACCCAACCGAAAGCCCCTCTTAATAGTGCGGCTATCTATCCTATAATCCGGTCTCTCATCAACCACCTTGAGACCGGTAAAAGGAAAACCTATCAAGGCCATACCTTTGCCTTGCGCATCCCGCTTGATCTTGATGATAACTCTTCAAGCTTCACTCAAGCCGGAATGACTCACTTGATCAAAGTTACTTCGTGAAGACTCACAAATGCTCCCCCATACACTATGATGGGAAAGCTCCATTGATGCACATCTTCACATGTCCATTATCACCAAATGGACGGCAAGCTTCAAGCATGTGATCCACTTGAGATTCTCATCTTGAACTTGCCCGACTCAACCTTGTATCTTCTCATACTCTATCATACTATCTTGAGGTGTATAAAGAATTCTTCACTTGGAATCAAGCTCTCAAGATCTTGATCATCCATTGCTTATCACATAAGATAGAGTATGGCTAATATTGAGTTCCACATAAGAACTCCATCTTCATTTCTTCTTCTTAATCATATCACATATAGATCTCCAAATCGATGATCTATGCCAAAACAGAAGGTGTATCTTTATCTTCATGGCATCCATACTCGAATCCAACACATGGAATACAAGAAGTACCTATGGAATATTCCTTCATATAAACTCAATGAAAACATTAGTCCATAGGGGTTGTCATTAATTACCAAAACCACACATAGGGGCAATGTACTCTTACAATCTCCCCCATTTTGGTAATTGATGACAATCACAATAAGAGGGTTTATATAATGAATATTAGAAACAAGTACACAACTTATCCGAGAATAAGTTGTATACAGGAGGTTGTATTTGATATGGTCAAGTAACACAAAGCTACTATCCCATATCAAAACCGGCTCTACTCACACAACTACAACAAATGCAAGGGATGTGAGTAGAACCAATATATATAGAGAAAACTCCCCCACAATGTATGCACGTGTGATGAACATGAATTCATTGCATACATTGTCAAGATTAACCTTTGGGATAGTTTCCACTATATATGTACAACCATGCAAGACATATAAATATGGAATGCATGAGAGGCAAAACACTTAAGCACAAACCAAACTTAAGTATAAAACCGTTCCCTTAAACCCTCTAAACTTCTCCCCCATTGGCAACAAGTGCCAAAATGGGTGAAAAATTTAGAAAGCCAATATAATGTGAGTTCCTCCCCAAGGTGTGCACTTCTCATAATTTGAGTGAAATCAAGTGCACATATCCAATGACGAATACTTTAAGGAAGTCATACTATATTGAGGATCAAAGATTGCATAAGAATAACATGATGGAGAAAGTTTTCACAAATAAAGCAAGCAATCAAAGATCCAATTGGACAAACAAAGATATCATGATAAGAGAGATAAAGTGCTCTAAATAAAATAAGAAAGCTCCCCAAGGTTCATGCACAATTTATAATGTTTGCATTTGAATTCAATATGCACAAACATGGAATCCTCACTCCCTCTATATCATTTAGAACACAACTAAGATAAAAATAATACGCTTATCAAGAATAACTTGGGTCCAACAATTACGAGATATGAGTGCATGAAGAAAAACAAATAAACCAAGCACTCATAAATCTTCTTTACCAACAAACATTTAAAAAACAAAAGGATAAGAAGATGGTTGGCAAAGAATAAAGATACCAAGGTGATGGATTAACGCTCTCATGTATATGAGTTTCTAAAGTGGACAAGATGATCCATAAAGAAACATGCACACATAAGAGGTTAATAAAATAAATAAAACAAGATATCCAAGAAGAAGTCATAAAATATACCAAAGGATATTTGCTTAAAAAGCATATATAGCCTATGGCTTCAATTTTCACTTGTGGTATATGAATGAACTTCAACCAAGAAAATCTCAAAAATATCACAACTAACAATAAGGGAAGTAAAGCTAGTTGGAATGTTTTGAGAAAGGCAACAAGTATCATAAATACGGATTTATTTCGCAATTTCATCAATATTGCACATAAGAGCTCTTTGAGGAATTGATATGCAATAAATTGCTAGAGGGCATATTTGTGATAAGTGAATCATAAATATGATATATATATAACCTATCATATGCATCTTCTCAAATTACTCAAATGTTCAATAAGAAGTTTTACTTTAAAAAAGATTTTTCAAGAACCGCAATATTTTCGAAATAAATAATTTCATGCCAAGATACAACCTACAAGAGGTTGGATGCTATATGAGAATGCATGAATAAGATACTTGTTACCGAGATAGCAATGGCATGATGTAGTAGATAAGATTTCATCGATCATCCTAGCTTGACTCCAATTATTTTATGGTGACAACACCTTCCTTATAGATGAGACAAGCCTCCATTGCATCTCCAATGTACCTAAAACAACATTCAAGTACATCTTGGTCCCCAAACTCATTGGGTCCAACATGGTTAGACTAACCACAATATATAGGACACACTCCATATAAATATGTGCATATTTAGATGAAATTTGAATTTCATGCACATCTTAGCCATTTAGGATTTGATGGAGTATACCTATATAATGGATCAAAGAAAGCAAACATGCTACAAATATAAACAAATTACATATAAGCACACATAAAGACTTTAAAGATCCAAGAAAGATATACTTTGGACAAAACACCAAATGAATTGAAGAAGGCATAAAGATGTGACCAAACAAATTTGTTGTCCAAAATATATCAAAGACGCAAATCACAAAAGATTTGTTCAACAAAGTTCAACAAATGAACTAAGAAGAAACCATTGAGAATAAAGGATGAAATAAAGCAAACATGCTCAATGATTTATCTCATTCAACAAATAAAGCATAGAAGAAGGAATGAGATAGCAAAACTCCCAAAAGAGCAAGGTTCGAACAAATAAACCAAACCCTCTACACTTTTCACAATGGCACAATGTACCGTAAAGAAAAGGTTTGTCTTCCAAAACAAACACTTGATGTGAATCAAGAGAATTTATCAAAATATTTTTCAAAGGGACAAGGAAGACACATGGGAGCAACAAAGATTTGTTGGAAGTAAAATAAGGCAATAAGAAGTAACCCAAGGTGAAGGTGATCCATAACTTCAACCACATACAAGGTTATCAATTTGTCAAAGACAATGAGAATATTGGAATTAACTTCCGGTGGTATATCAACAAGGATAGTAAGGATCAATTTCACAATAAAAGGCATAGGATAAGTATATAGAATTAAGCACTATGCACGGATGAAGATTCTTGATAGCTTCAACTAGTCAAACAATCACGCACGGCAATGATTATAATAACTTGAAGCAAACGGTGTCCCAAATAAGATATAGAGATATGTATTTGAGGAAAACCATACCAAGAATTTCTTACTCAAACAAGAATCCATAATATGAGCAATAAAAGCTTTTTAATAGAAATGGAGCTTGTTAGAGCAAACATGCCACCTAGGAACAAAGTAATTAAGAGCATCAACTCTAAGTGCATAAGCTCATATGTTCACATTTTCTAGGCTTGTGACATGTACAAAACATATTACTCCCCCATAATGTGATAAAGCATTTCTTCTAATCAAGAGGCAATAAAAATTCGACTAGAGATGATTAGTGGACATTAGAATTTGAATTTCTCATGAGTATGACACACCACATAGTGACTAGATAATCTTGCAATATCAATACTAAGTGGTGGTACCCATATACACACATTTTAAAGAAAGGGAGATGCACAATGCATATCACTCCCCCAAAATGGGATGTTCCACTAATCACTCAAAGAGAGCCAAAAAAGATATCATCAAGATGCATTGGGCTCAAAACAATACACAAGTATATGATGAGTCAAACAAACATACTTGAATACACAAGATAGGCAAGTAAGACACAACACATACAAACACATATTTGGTACAAAACCAAACATGCAAAAGGGCAAGTAACTTACAATAAATATGAAGAGTTGGAGTATAAGTTACCGCAAAGAGGAACATTGGATTTAAGATATATATGATAATCCTTATGACTTGGCTTGGTAAAATATAATATATGAAGATCCCTTATTTCTTCATGAAGTAGCCAAGTCTCCAATGCCCTCCACTTGTACCTATTGATCAAGTTTGAGCTTGTTGGTCCCCAACCAAGTTGGGTCCTAAGAGGTTAGTCACAATAGGCTTGGCAACCCAAATAGTTCTTTTCTTGAAACCACTTTGAGTTCCAACACACTTGGCAAACACATTGCCATCCTTATTCTTCCGTAGAGAATAATCATCATCAACAATTATAGGGTTAGATAAGGTACCACCTAAGCAAGAAGAAGCAAAGTGCCCCTTCTCACGACATAAGTAGCAAGTGTTCCCCTTTTTCTTCTTTATTGATTTCTTCTCTTGGGCAACAATATCTTGATTCTTCTTGGGAAGTGGCCTATCTTCAACTTGAGGTCGAGCTTGAGCTTGACCTTGACCTTGTGGCTGTTTCCCTTGTTGTTTCTCACTTAAGTGCTTCTTCTTCTTCAATGGGCATGATCTAACATGGTGCCCTTCAACTTTGCACTCGAAGCAAACAATCTTGGCCGAATCCTTGACTTTGTCTTGGCCCTTCTTCTTGTTGTTCTTGCTCTTGGACTTGTTCTTGTTATTGGAGTTGAATCCAAGTCCACTCTTGTCATTGGGGGATTGTTGCACACTTAGAATCTTGTCAAGTGCGGATTTCCCTTCATGACGCTTTTCGAAGTCTTTCTTCAAAGAAAGGACTTGGGCCTCGAGCTCTTTTATTTCCTCTACATGGTTAGTACAAATACAAGTACTAGAGGAAGTAGAAGCTTCATTGTTAGAGCAACAAGGCAAAGCAAGTAATCCAACACAAGGTGTATCACTAGTTTGACTAGATGGACTACTAGGACTAGCACATGGCAAAATAATATTTTGAGTTGAGGTTGTGCTGATGTCCACATGAGACTCACAAGATACTACTTTAGTGATACTTGCCTCATGAGCTAACTTTAGCTCATCGTAGGAAGTTAGAAGATCCTCAAGAGAGTGTGAGAGCGTTTTATTGCTTTCTTCCAATTCCCTACAATTGCTAGTTAGCCAATCAAGTTGAGCCCTTAGCTCAACATTCTCCTTTAAGATAGATGCTTCACAAGAAGTAGAGTTAGTAGCACAAGCATCAACAATAGATTTTTCATTTTCAAGCTCATAGGATTCAATTTTTTGTGTAAGCATAAAGTTCGTATGCTTCTCATCTTTTAACTCTTGCTTGAGGAGTTCAATTCTTAGTCTCCTATTTTCAATATGAGATTCTAACTCTACTATGGTTTCCTTGTATTTATTCAAGGTTTCCATAGAGTGTTCAAGATTAGCACGAGCTTCTTTATTACCATGAAGAGAAGCATATACCATCCCCATATCATGCAACAAGGTATTATATTCTTCATAATTATCATCATCACTCTCATAATTAGAGGAAGTGTTAGGAGTCAAAGTAGGAGATACCTTTGATCCATTTGCCATAAGGCACATGTGCATACCGGAGGATAAAGATGAAGATATTCTTGAATCCTCATTTGAAATCATGTCTTGATCCATAGAGTGTTTGGTTTCCTCTACATTGTTAGTCAACAAGCAACTAGAGGAAATAGAAGCATTTTGATTATGGGAGCAAGACAAGGCAAGCATATCATCATGAGATCTATGTAAGCAATTTACACATGATATGCAAGGACTATCAACACAAGCATGTAGATTATTTTCAATGCTAGATGTGTTTAAGTCCAAAGAGGAATCATTGCAATGAGATAGAGATGAAGAATCATCACTATTGAGCACAATATCACCATTGCAATTTTCCTCACCACTCACCATATCATTACCTCGTGTCTTGCAACACGTTGGTGAAGTGGAAGTAGATGATAAATCATCACGGCCGGAGGTGGAAGCAACTTGGAGCTCTTCATGATGTGAAGGGGAAGAGAGCTCCTCGGAGATACCACCGACCAACTGAGAAATGGATCCACCAAAAATTTCTTTAAGCTTGATCCACATCTCATGAGACGACTTTCGCTTTATATATATCAAGAACCTACAAAAATCGGGTCTCAAGGAGAATAAAAGCGCTCATTAGATACTAGAGCTTCAAGATGTAAGTTTTTCTCATCCTCTAAAGATAGATTTTGGGGATACATCGGAGGAGAAAAACCTACATCTAGAAATTGCTCAATGTTTGGACACAAGGTCTGAAGATTGCAAAGCAAGCAATTTCTCCACAAAAGATAATTTGTGCCAACAAAGATAATTGTGTCATTGTGCACTAAATTACTAGCCGACATCTTGACTCTCAAGGCGGTGAAGCCTTAAACAAGGAGAGACCTTGCTCTGATACCAATTGAAAGATCGAGATGTTGCCTAGAGGGGGGTGAATAGGCAATTAAAAACTCTTACGGATTTGTCTTGTAAGAATGAGGAATTAAACTATCGTTTAGTTTACAAGCACAAACCCTAAATATGCTAAGCTCAACTAAGTGTTACAATAGCAACTAGAGCTAAGCAAGATAGGCACAAGATATATGTAGCACAAGTGATAGCAAGATATATGTACTTCAAGCACGATGGCTATCACAAGGAAAGAGAGCTCGGGTATAGAAATAACCGAGGCACGCGGAGACGAGGATTTATTCCCGTGTTCTCTTCCTTTGCAAGAAGGTACGTCACGTTTGGAGGAGTGGAGGTCCCACGAAGGATTCCCCGCACCACGAAGGCTCACCCTATTCTCTGAACCACACTGATACGTCTCCGACGTATCGATAATTTCTTATGTTCCATGCCACATTATTGATGATATCTACATGTTTTATGCATACTTTATGTCATATTTATGCGTTTTCCGGAACTAACCTATTCAGGAGATGCCGAAGGGCCAGTTGCTGTTTTCTGCTGTTTTTGGTTCCAGAAATCCTAGTAAGGAAATATTCTCGGAATTGGACGAAATCAACGCCCAGAGTCTTATAATTGGACGAAGCTTCCAGAACACCCGAGAGCCGCCAGAGGGGAGCCCTGGGGGCCCCACACAACACCCTGGCGCGGCCAGAGGGGGGCCGCGCCCCCTAGTGTGTGGGCCCACCAGGCCCCCTCCGAGGCTGCCCTTCCGCCTACTTAAGGTCTCCGTCGCGAAAACCCTAGGACGTTCGACGAAACCAGAGAAAACCTTCCAGAGCCGCCACCATCGCGAAGCCAAGATCTGGGGGACAGGAGTCTCTGTTCCGGCACGCCGCCGGGACGGGGAAGTGCCCCCGGAAGGCTCCTCCATCGACACCACCGCCATCTTCATCAACGTTGCTGTCTCCCATGAGGAGGGAGTAGTTCTCCATCGAGGCTAAGGGCTGTACCGGTAGCTATGTGGTTCATCTCTCTCCTATGTACTTCAATACAATAATCTCATGAGCTGCCTTACATGATTGAGATTCATATGATGATGCTTGTAATCTAGATGTCATTATGCTAGTCAAGTGGGTTTTACTTATGTGATCTCCGGAGACTCCTTGTCCCACGTGTGTAAAGGTGACAAGTGTGTGCACCGTGTGGGTCTCTTAGGCTATATTTCACGGAATACTTATTCACTGTTATGAATGGCATAGTGAAGTGCTTATTTATATCCCTTTATGATTGCAATGTGTTTTGTATCACAATTTATCTGTGTGCTACTCTAGTGATGTTATTAAAGTAGTTTATTCCTCCCGCACGGTGTAATGGTGACGAGTGTGTGCATCGTGTAGTACTTGGCGTAGGCTATGATTGTGATCTCTTGTAGATTATGAAGTTAACTATTGCTATGATGGTATTGATGTGATCTATGCCTCCTTTCGTAGTGTGAAGGTGACAGTGTGCATGCTATGTTAGTACTTGGTTTGGTTATGTTGATCTGTCATGCACTCTAAGGTTATTTAAACATGAACATCGAATATTGTGGAGCTTGTTAACTCCGGCATTGAGGGTTCGTGTAATCCTACACGATTAGTGGCGTTCATCATCCAACAAGAGAGTGTAGAGTCTAGCATCTATTTATTTATTCTGTTATGTGATCAAAGTTGAGAGTGTCCACTAGTGAAAGTATGATCCCTAGGTCTTGTTCCTAAATACTGCTATCGCTGATTGTTTACTGTTTTACTGCATCTCTACTGTCCGCAATATTACCACCATCAACCACACGCCAGCAAGCACTTTTCTGGTGCCGTTACTACTGTTCATATATATTCATACCACCTGTATTTCACTATCTCTTCGCCGAACTACTGCACCTATTAGGTGTGTTGGGGACACAAGAGACTTCTTGCTTTGTGGTTGCAGGGTTGCATGAGAGGGATATCTTTGACCTCTTCCTCCCTGAGTTCGATAAACCTTGGGTGATCCACTTAAGGGAAACTTGATGCTCGTTCTACAAACCTCTGCTCTTGGAGGCCCAACACTGTCTACAAGAATAGAAGCACCCGTAGACATCAAGCACTTTTCCGGCGCCGTTGCCGGGAGGAAAGGTAAAAGGCTCTCATACTTCGGTCCCGGGTAAAAGTACTTTTCCGTTGCCGTCGTGTGTGTGCTCGAAGCTATTTCCTTTAGATCCTGCAATTGCATCTTTTTGTTTCTTGTTTACACTAGTTTGGCATAATGGACAACAATGAGCTTCTTATTCTATTTCCTGATTTAAGACATGGATGGTTTGATGCGAAAATTAAAAAACCTATGGAACATATTAGTATGAACGCTTTGAACACCATTGTTGATAATGATATGGAAAATTCTAAGCTTGGGGAAGCTGGCTTTGATGAGCATGATATTTTTAGTCCCCCAATCATTGAGGAGAAAATTTACTTTGATGATGCTTTGCCTCCTATTTATGATGATTATAATGATAGTAGTCTTTTAGTACCGCCTGTTATGGAGGATAAATTTGATTATGATTACAATATGCCTCCTATATTTGATGATGAGAATAATAATGATAGCTACTTTGTTGAATTTGCTCCCACTACAACTAATAAAATTGATTATGCTTATGTGGAGAGTAATAATTTTATGCATGAGACTCATGATAAGAATGTTTTATGTGATAGTTATATTGTTGAGTTTGCTCATGTTGCTACTGAAAGTTATTATGAGAGAGGAAAATATGGTTGTAGAAATTTTCATGTTACTAAAATGCCTCTCTATGTGCTGAAATTTTTGAAGCTACACTTGTTCTATCTTCCTATGCTAGTTACTTTGCTCCTCATGAACTTGTTTATTTACAAGATTCTTTTTCATAGGAAGCATGTTAGGCTTAAATGTGTTTTGAATTTTCCTCTTGATGCTCTCTTTTGCTTCAAATACTATCTCTTGCGAGTGCATCATTAAAACTGCTGAGCCCATCTTAATGGCTATAAAGAAAGAACTTCTTGGGAGATAACCCATGTGTTTATTTTGCTACAATACTTTTATTGTGTATTTGTGTCTTCGAAGTTGTTACTACTGTAGCAACCTCTCCTTATCTTAGTTTTATTGCATTGTTGTGCCAAGTAAAGTCTTTGATAGTAAGGTTCATACTAGATTTGGATTACTGCGCAGAAACAGATTTCTTTGCTGTCACGAATCTGGGCCTAATTCTCTGTAGGTAACTGAGAAAATTATGCCAATTTACGTGAGTGATCCTCAGATATGTACGCAACTTTCATTCAATTTGAGCATTTTCATCTGAGCAAGTCTGGTGCCTCAATAAAATTCGTCTTTACGGACTGTTCTGTTTTGACAGATTCTGCCTTTTATTTCGCATTGCCTCTTTTCCTATGATGGATCAATTTCTTTGTTCCATTAATGTCCAGTAGCTTTGTGCAATGTCCAGAAGTGTTAAAAATTATTATGTCACCTCTGAACATGTGAATTTTTATTATTCACTAACCCTCTAATGAGTTTGCTTTGAGTTTGGTGTGGACGAAGTTTTCAAGGGTCAAGAGAGGAGGATGATACAATGTGATCAAGAAGAGTGAAAGCTCTAAGCTTGGGGATGCCCCGGTGGTTCACCCCTGCATATTCTAAGAAGACTCAAGCGTCTAAGCTTGGGGATGCCCAAGGCATCCCCTTCTTCATCGACAAATTTATCAGGTTCCTCCCTTGAAACTATATTTTTATTCGGTCACATCTTATGTACTTTACTTGGAGCGTCTGTTTGTTTTTGTTTTTGTTTGAATAAAATATGATCCATCATGCTTGTGTGGGAGAGAGACACGCTCCGCTGGTTCATATGAACACATGTGTTCTTAGCTCATAATGTTCATGGCGAAGGTTGAACTGCTTCGTTAATTGTTATATGGTTGGAAACGGGAAATGCTACATGTGGTAATTGATAAAATGTCTTGGATAATTTGATACTTGGAAATTGTTGTGCTCATGTTTAAGCTCTTGCATCATATACTTTGCACCCATTAATGAAGAAATACATAGAGCTTGCTAAAATTTGGTTTGCATAATTGGTCACTCTGAGGTCTAGATAATTTCTAGTAAAGAGTTTGAACAACAAGGAAGACGGTGTAGAGTTTTATAATGTTTACAATATGTCTTTTATGTGAGTTTTGCTGCACCGGTTCATCCTTGTGTTTGTTTCAAATAAACCTTGCTAGCCTAAACCTTGTATCGAGAGGGAATACTTCTCATGCATCCAAAATCCTTGAGCCAACCACTATGCCATTTGTGTCCACCATACCTACCTACTACACGGTATTTCTCCGCCATTCCAAAGTAAATTGCTTGAGTGCTACCTTTAAATAATTCAAAATTTATCACCTCTGATTTGTGTCAATGTTTTATAGCTCATGAGAAAATATGTGGTGTTTATCTTTCATTCTTGTTGGGCAACTTTCACCAATGGACTAGTGGCTTCATCCGCTTATCCAATAATTTTGCAAAAAGAGATGGCAATGGGATTCCCAGTCCCAAATTAATTAACCTAAATAGACACTCCTCCATGGTATGTGATTGTTGGAAGGCACCCGAAGGATTCGGTTAGCCATGGCTTGAGAAAGCAAAGGTGGGGAGGAGTGTCATCATAATAAAACTAAAATAAAAAGGCACTCCTTCATGGTATGAGATTGTTGGCAGGCACCCGAGGATTCAGTTAGCCATGGTTTGTGAAAGAAAGGTTGGAAGGAGTGCCACCCAAAAATAAAAATAATTCATGGGAGCCGCTCTTTGAAGGTTTGTCTGGCAAGGGGGTTAGAGTGCCCACTACCATTCGTTGACAACAACAAACACCTCTCAAAATTTTACTTTTATGCTCTCTTTATGTTTTCAAAACCAAAGCTCTAGCACAAATATAGCAATCAATGCTTCCTCTCGCGAAGGGCCTTTCTTTTACTTTTATGTTGAGTCAGTTCACCTATCTCTCTCCACCTCAAGAAGCAAACACTTGTGTGAACTGTGCATTGATTCCTACATACTTGCATATTGCACTTGTTATATTACTTTACATTGACAATATCCATGAGATATACATGTTATAAGTTGAAAGTAACCGCTGAAACTTAATCTTCCTTTGTGTTGCTTCAATACCTTTACTTTGATTTATTGCTTTATGAATTAACTCTTATGCAAGACTTATTGATGCTTGTCTTGAAAGTACTATTTATGAAAAGTCTTTGCTTTATGATTCAGCTTGTTTACTCATGTCATTACCATTGTTTTGATCGCTGCATTCATTACATGTGTTTACAATAGTATGATCAAGGTTATGATGGCATGTCACTCCAGAAATTATCTTTGTTATCGTTTACCTGCTCGGGACGAGCAGGAACTAAGCTTGGGGATGCTGATACGTCTTCGACGTATCGATAATTTCTTATGTTCCATGCCACATTATTGATGATATCTACATGTTTTATGCATACTTTATGTCATATTTATGCGTTTTCCGGAACTAACCTATTGACGAGATGCCGAAGGGCCAGTTCTGTTTTCTGCTGTTTTTGGTTCCAGAAATCCTAGTAAGGAAATATTCTCGGAATTGGACGAAATCAACGCCCGAGTCTTATAATTGGACGAAGCTTCCGGAACACCCGAGAGCCGCCGGAGGGGAGCCCCGGGGGCCCCACACAACACCCCGGCGCGGCCGAGGGGGGCCGCGCCCCCTAGTGTGTGGGCCCACCAGGCCCCTCCGAGGCTGCCCTTCCGCCTACTTAAGGTCTCCGTCGCGAAAATCCTAGGACGTTCGACGAAACCAGAGAAAACCTTCCGAGCCGCCGCCATCGCGAAGCCAAGATCCGGGGGACAGAGTCTCCGTTCCGGCACGCCGCCGGGACGGGGAAGTGCCCCCGGAAGGATCCTCCATCGACACCACCGCCATCTTCGTCAACGCTGCTGTCTCCCATGAGGAGGGAGTAGTTCTCCATCGAGGCTAAGGGCTGTACCGGTAGCTATGTGGTTCATCTCTCTCCTATGTACTTCAATACAATAATCTCATGAGCTGCCTTACATGATTGAGATTCATATGATGATGCTTGTAATCTAGATGTCATTATGCTAGTCAAGTGGGTTTTACTTATGTGATCTCCGGAGACTCCTTGTCCCACGTGTGTAAAGGTGACAGTGTGTGCACCGTGTGGGTCTCTTAGGCTATATTTCACGAATACTTATTCACTCGTTATGAATGGCATAGTGAAGTGCTTATTATATCCCTTTATGATTGCAATGTGTTTTGTATCACAATTTATCCGTGTGCTACTCTAGTGATGTTATTAAAGTAGTTTATTCCTCCCTGCACGGTGTAATGGTGACAGTGTGTGCATCGTGTAGTACTTGGCGTAGGCTATGATTGTGATCTCTTGTAGATTATGAAGTTAACTATTGCTATGATGGTATTGATGTGATCTATGCCTCCTTTCATAGTGTGAAGGTGACTGTGTGCATGCTATGTTAGTACTTGGTTTGGTTATGTTGATCTGTCATGCACTCTAAGGTTATTTAAACAGGAACATCGAATATTGTGGAGTTTGTTAACTCCGGCATTGAGGGTTCGTGTAATCCTACACAGTTAGTGGCGTTCATCATCCAACAAGAGAGTGTAGAGTCTAGCATCTATTTATTTATTCTGTTATGTGATCAAAGTTGAGAGTGTCCACTAGTGAAAGTATGATCCCTAGGCCTTGTTCCTAAATATCGCTATCGCTGCTTGTTTACTTGTTTTACCGCATCTCTACTCGTCCGCAATATTACCACCATCAACCACACGCCGACAAGCACTTTTCCGGTGCCGTTACTACTCGTTCATATAGATTCATACCACCTGTATTTCACTATCTCTTTGCCGAACTAGTGCACCTATTAGGTGTGTTGGGGACACAAGAGACTTCTTGCTTTGTGGTTGCGGGGTTGCATGAGAGGGATATCTTTGACCTCTTCCTCCCCGAGTTCGATAAACCTTGGGTGATCCACTTAAGGGAAACTTGCTCGCTGTTCTACAAACCTCTGCTCTTGGAGGCCCAACACTGTCTACAAGAATAGAAGCACCCGTAGACATCAAGCACTTTTCCGGCGCCGTTGCTCGGGGAGGAAAGGTAAAAGGCTCTCATACTTCGGTCCCGGGTAAAAGTACTTTTCTCGTTGCCGTCGTGTGTGTGCTCGAAGCTATTTCCTTTAGATCCTGCAATTGCATCTTTTTGTTTCTTGTTTACACTAGTTTGGCATAATGGACAACAATGAGCTTCTTATTCTATTTCCTGATTTAAGACATGGATGGTTTGATGCGAAAATTAAAAAACCTATGGAACATATTAGTATGAACGCTTTGAACACCATTGTTGATAATGATATGAAAAATTCTAAGCTTGGGGAAGCTGGCTTTGCTGAGCATGATATTTTTAGTCCCCCAATCATTGAGGAGAAAATTTACTTTGATGATGCTTTGCCTCCTATTTATGATGATTATAATGATAGTAGTCTTTTATTACCGCCTGTTATGGAGGATAAATTTGATTATGATTACAATATGCCTCCTATATTTGATGATGAGAATAATAATGATAGCTACTTTGTTGAATTTGCTCCCACTACAACTAATAAAATTGATTATGCTTATGTGGAGAGTAATAATTTTATGCATGAGACTCATGATAAGAATGCTTTATGTGATAGTTATATTGTTGAGTTTGCTCATGTTGCTACTGAAAGTTATTATGAGAGAGGAAAATATGGTTGTAGAAATTTTCATGTTACTAAAATGCCTCTCTATGTGCTGAAATTTTTGAAGCTACACTTGTTCTATCTTCCTATGCTAGTTACTTTGCTCCTCATGAACTTGTTTATTTACAAGATTCTTTTTCATAGGAAGAATGTTAGGCTTAAATGTGTTTTGAATTTGCCTCTTGATGCTCTCTTTTGCTTCAAATACTATCTCTTGCGAGTGCATCATTAAAACTGCTGAGCCCATCTTAATGACTATAAAGAAAGAACTTCTTGGGAGATAACCCATGTGTTTATTTTGCTACAGTACTTTAATTGTGTATTTGTGTCTTGGAAGTTGTTACTACTGTAGCAACCTCTCCTTATCTTAGTTTTATTGCATTGTTGTGCCAAGTAAAGTCTTTGATAGTAAGGTTCATACTAGATTTGGATTACTGCACATAAACATATTTC
Organism: Lolium rigidum; assembly: GCF_022539505.1. Taxonomy (NCBI): domain Eukaryota; kingdom Viridiplantae; phylum Streptophyta; class Magnoliopsida; order Poales; family Poaceae; genus Lolium; species Lolium rigidum. Next base: position 153,087,266 of record NC_061512.1, on the reverse strand, counting down.
TTGCTGTCACAAATCTGGGCCTAATTCTCTGTAGGTAACTGAGAAAATTATGCCAATTTACGTGAGTGATCCTCAGATGTGTACGCAACTTTCATTCAATTTGAGCATTTTCATCTGAGCAAGTCTGGTGCCTCAATAAAATTCGTCTTTACGGACTGTTCTGTTTTGACAGATTCTGCCTTTTATTTCGCATTGCCTCTTTTGCTATGATGGATGAATTTCTTTGTTCCATTAATGTCCAATAGCTTTGTGCAATGTCCAGATGTGTTAAGAATGATTATGTCACCTCTGAACATGTGAATTTTTATTATGCACTAACCCTCTAATGAGTTTGCTTTGAGTTTGGTGTGGAGGAAGTTTTCAAGGGTCAAGTGAGGAGGATGATACAATGTGATCAAGAAGAGTGAAAGCTCTAAGCTTGGGGATGCCCCGGTGGTTCACCCCTGCATATTCTAAGAAGACTCAAGCGTCTAAGCTTGGGGATGCCTTGGGCATCCCCTTCTTCATCGACAAATTTATCAGGTTCCTCCCTTGAAACTATATTTTTATTCGGTCACATCTTATGTACTTTACTTGGAGCGTCTGTTTGTTTTTGTTTTTGTTTGAATAAAATATGATCCATCATGCTTGTGTGGGAGAGAGACACGCTCCGCTGGTTCATATGAACACATGTGTTCATAGCTCATAATGTTCATGGCGAAGGTTGAACTGCTTCGTTAATTGTTATATGGTTGGAAACGGGAAATGCTACATGTGGTAATTGATAAAATGTCTTGGATAATTTGATACTTGGCAATTGTTGTGCTCATGTTTAAGCTCTTGCATCATATACTTTGCACCCATTAATGAAGAAATACATAGAGCTTGCTAAAATTTGGTTTGCATAATTGGTCTCTCTAAGGTCTAGATAATTTCTAGTAAAGAGTTTGAACAACAACGAAGACGGTGTAGAGTTTTATAATGTTTACAATATGTCTTTTATGTGAGTTTTGCTGCACCGGTTCATCCTTGTGTTTGTTTCAAATAAACCTTGCTAGCCTAAACCTTGTATCGAGAGGGAATACTTCTCATGCATCCAAAATCCTTGAGCCAACCACTATGCCATTTGTGTCCACCATACCTACCTACTACATGGTATTTCTCCGCCATTCCAAAGTAAATTGCTTGAGTGCTACCTTTAAATAATTCAAAATTTATCACCTCTGATTTGTGTCAATGTTTTATAGCTCATGAGGAAGTATGTGGTGTTTATCTTTCATTCTTGTTGGGCAACTTTCACCAATGGACTAGTGGCTTCATCCGCTTATCCAATAATTTTGCAAAAAGAGCTGGCAATGGGATTCCCAGTCCCAAATTAATTAACCTGAATAGACACTCCTCCATGGTATGTGATTGTTGGACGGCACCCGAAGGATTCGGTTAGCCATGGCTTGAGAAAGCAAAGGTGGGGAGGAGTGTCATCATAATAAAACTAAAATAAAAAGGCACTCCCTCATGGTATGAGATTGTTGGCAGGCACCCGAGGATTCGGTTAGCCATGGTTTGTGAAAGAAAGGTTGGAAGGAGTGCCACCCAAAAATAAAAATAATTCATGGGAGCCGCTCTTTGAAGGTTTGTCCGGCAAGGGGGTTAGAGTGCCCACTACCATTCGTTGACAACAACAAACACCTCTCAAAATTTTACTTTTATGCTCTCTTTATGTTTTCAAAACCAAAGCTCTAGCACAAATATAGCAATCAATGCTTCCCTCTCGCGAAGGGCCTTTCTTTTACTTTTATGTTGAGTCGGTTCACCTATCTCTCTCCACCTCAAGAAGCAAACACTTGTGTGAACTGTGCATTGATTCCTACATACTTGCATATTGCACTTGTTATATTACTTTACATTGACAATATCCATGAGATATTCATGTTATAAGTTGAAAGCAACCGCTGAAACTTAATCTTCCTTTGTGTTGCTTCAATACCTTTACTTTGATTTATTGCTTTATGAATTAACTCTTATGCAAGACTTATTGATGCTTGTCTTGAAAGTACTATTCATGAAAAGTCTTTGCTTTATGATTCAGTTGTTTACTCATGTCATTACCATTGTTTTGATCGCTGCATTCATTACATGTGTTTACAATAGTATGATCAAGGTTATGATGGCATGCCACTCCAGAAATTATCTTTGTTATCGTTTACACTGCTCGGGACGAGCGAGAACTAAGCTTGGGGATGCCGATACGTCTCCGACGTATCGATAATTTCTTATGTTCCATGCCACATTATTGATGATATCTACATGTTTTATGCATACTTTATGTCATATTTATGCGTTTTCCGGAACTAACCTATTGACGAGATGCCGAAGGGCCAGTTCTGTTTTCTGCTGTTTTTGGTTCCAGAAATCCTAGTAAGGAAATATTCTCGGAATTGGACGAAATCAACGCCCAGAGTCTTATAATTGGACGAAGCTTCCAGAACACCCGAGAGCCGCCAGAGGGGAGCCCTGGGGGCCCCACACAACACACTGGCGTGGCCAGAGGGGGGGCCGCGCCCCCTAGTGTGTGGGCCCACCAGGGCCCCTCCGAGGCTGCCCTTCCGCCTACTTAAGGTATCCGTCGCGAAAACCCTAGGACGTTCGACGAAACCAGAGAAAACCTTCCAGAGCCGCCGCCATCGCGAAGCCAAGATCTGGGGGACATGAGTCTCTGTTCCGGCACGCCGCCGGGACGGGGAAGTGCCCCCGGAAGGCTCCTCCATCGACACCACCGCCATCTTCATCAACGCAGCTGTCTCCCATGAGGAGGGAGTAGTTCTCCATCGAGGCTAAGGGCTGTACCGGTAGCTATGTGGTTCATCTCTCTCCTATGTACTTCAATACAATAATCTCATGAGCTGCCTTACATGATTGAGATTCATATGATGATGCTTGTAATCTAGATGTCATTATGCTAGTCAAGTGGGTTTTACTTATGTGATCTCCGGAGACTCCTTGTCCCACGTGTGTAAAGGTGACGAGTGTGTGCACCGTGTGGGTCTCTTAGGCTATATTTCACAGAATACTTATTCACTGTTATGAATGGCATAGTGAAGTGCTTATTTATATCCCTTTATGATTGCAATGTGTTTTGTATCACAATTTATCCGTGTGCTACTCTAGTGATGTTATTAAAGTAGTTTAATCCTCCCGCACGGTGTAATGGTGACAGGTGTGTGCATCGTGTAGTACTTGGCGTAGGCTATGATTGTGATCTCTTGTAGATTATGAAGTTAACTATTGCTATGATGGTATTGATGTGATCTATGCCTCCTTTCGTAGTGTGAAGGTGACAGTGTGCATGCTATGTTAGTACTTGGTTTGGTTATGTTGATCTGTCATGCACTCTAAGGTTATTTAAACATGAACATCGAATATTGTGGAGCTTGTTAACTCCGGCATTGAGGGTTCGTGTAATCCTACACAGTTAGTGGCGTTCATCATCCAACAAGAGAGTGTAGAGTCTAGCATCTATTTATTTATTCTGTTATGTGATCAAAGTTGAGAGTGTCCACTAGTGAAAGTATGATCCCTAGGCCTTGTTCCTAAATACTGCTATCGCTGCTTGTTTACTGTTTTACTGCATCTCTACTGTCCGCAATATTACCACCATCAACCACACGCCAGCAAGCACTTTTCTGGTGCCGTTACTACTGTTCATATATATTCATACCACCTGTATTTCACTATCTCTTCGCCGAACTAGTGCACCTATTAGGTGTGTTGGGGACACAAGAGACTTCTTGCTTTGTGGTTGCAGGGTTGCATGAGAGGGATATCTTTGACCTCTTCCTCCCCGAGTTCGATAAACCTTGGGTGATCCACTTAAGGGAAACTTGCTACTTGTTCTACAAACCTCTCGCTCTTGGAGGCCCAACACTGTCTACAAGAATAGAAGCACCCGTAGACATCAAGCACTTTTCCGGCGCCGTTGCCGGGGAGGAAAGGTAAAGGCTCTCATACTTCGGTCCCGGGTAAAAGTACTTTTCTCGTTGCCGTCGTGTGTGTGCTCGAAGCTATTTCCTTTAGATCCTGCAATTGCATCTTTTTGTTTCTTGTTTACACTAGTTTGGCATAATGGACAACAATGAGCTTCTTATTCTATTTCCTGATTTAAGACATGGATGGTTTGATGCGAAAATTAAAAAACCTATGGAACATATTAGTATGAACGCTTTGAACACCATTGTTGATAATGATATGGAAAATTCTAAGCTTGGGGAAGCTGGCTTTGATGAGCATGATATTTTTAGTCCCCCAAGCATTGAGGAGAAAATTTACTTTGATGATGCTTTGCCTCCTATTTATGATGATTATAATGATAGTAGTCTTTTAGTACGCTTTGTTATGGAGGATAAATTTGATTATGATTACAATATGCCTCCTATATTTGATGATGAGAATAATAATGATAGCTACTTTGTTGAATTTGCTCCCACTACAACTAATAAAATTGATTATGCTTATGTGGAGAGTAATAATTTTATGCATGAGACTCATGATAAGAATGCTTTATGTGATAGTTATATTGTTGAGTTTGCTCATGTTGCTACTGAAAGTTATTATGAGAGAGGAAAATATGGTTGTAGAAATTTTCATGTTACTAAAATGCCTCTCTATGTGCTGAAATTTTTGAAGCTACACTTGTTCTATCTTCCTATGCTAGTTACTTTGCTCCTCATGAACTTGTTTATTTACAAGATTCTTTTTCATAGGAAGCATGTTAGGCTTAAATGTGTTTTGAATTTGCCTCTTGATGCTCTCTTTTGCTTCAAATACTATCTCTTGCGAGTGCATCATTAAAACTGCTGAGCCCATCTTAATGGCTATAAAGAAAGAACTTCTTGGGAGATAACCCATGTGTTTATTTTGCTACAGTACTTTTATTGTGTATTTGTGTCTTGGAAGTTGTTACTACTGTATCAACCTCTCCTTATCTTAGTTTTATTGCATTGTTGTGCCAAGTAAAGTCTTTGATAGTAAGGTTCATACTAGATTTGGATTACTGCGCAGAAACAGATTTCTTGCTTCGTCACGAATCTGGGCCTAATTCTCGGTAGGTAACTGAGAAAATTATGCCAATTTACGTGAGTGATCCTCAGATATGTACGCAACTTTCATTAAATTTGAGCATTTTCATCTGAGCAAGTCTGGTGCCTCAATAAAATTCGTCTTTACGGACTGTTCTGTTTTGACAGATTCTGCCTTTTATTTCGCATTGCCTCTTTTGCTATGATGGATCAATTTCTTTGTTCCATTAATGTCCAGTAGCTTTGTGCAATGTCCAGAAGTGTTAAGAATGATTATGTAACCTCTGAACATGTGAATTTTTATTATGCACTAACCCTCTAATGAGTTTGCTTTGAGTTTGGTGTGGAGGAAGTTTTCAAGGGTCAAGAGAGGAGGATGATACAATGTGATCAAGAAGAGTGAAAGCTCTAAGCTTGGGGATGCCCCGGTGGTTCACCCCTGCATATTCTAAGAAGACTCTTCTTCATCGACAAATTTATCAGGTTCCTCCCTTGAAACTATATTTTTATTCGGTCACATCTTATGTACTTTACTTGGAGCGTCTGTTTGTTTTTGTTTTTGTTTGAATAAAATATGATCCATCATGCTTGTGTGGGAGAGAGACACGCTCCGCTGGTTCATATGAACACATGTGTTCTTAGCTCATAATGTTTATGGCGAAGGTTGAACTCCTTCGTTAATTGTTATATGGTTGGAAACGGGAAATGCTACATGTGGTAATTGATAAAATGTCTTGGATAATTTGATACTTGGCAATTGTTGTGCTCATGTTTAAGCTCTTGCATCATATACTTTGCACCCATTAATGAAGAAATACATAGAGCTTGCTAAAATTTGGTTTGCATAATTGGTCTCTCTAAGGTCTAGATAATTTCTAGTAAAGAGTTTGAACAACAAGGAAGACGGTGTAGAGTTTTATAATGTTTACAATATGTCTTTTATGTGAGTTTTGCTGCACCGGTTCATCCTTGTGTTTGTTTTAAATAAACCTTGCTAGCCTAAACCTTGTATCGAGAGGGAATACTTCTCATGCATCCAAAATCCTTGAGCCAACCACTATGCCATTTGTGTCCACCATACCTACCTACTACATGGTATTTCTCCGCCATTCCAAAGTAAATTGCTTGAGTGCTACCTTTAAATAATTCAAAATTTATCACCTCTGATTTGTGTCAATGTTTTATAGCTCATGAGGAAGTATGTGGTGTTTATCTTTCATTCTTGTTGGGCAACTTTCACCAATGGACTAGTGGCTTCATCCGCTTATCCAATAATTTTGCAAAAAGAGCCGGCAATGGGATTCCCGAGTCCCAAATTAATTAACCTAAATAGACACTCCTCCATGGTATGTGATTGTTGGACGGCACCCGAAGGATTCGGTTAGCCATGGCTTGAGAAAGCAAAGGTGGGGAGGAGTGTCATCATAATAAAACTAAAATAAAAAGGCACTCCTTCATGGTATGAGATTGTTGGCAGGCACCCGAGGATTCGGTTAGCCATGGTTTGTGAAAGAAAGGTTGGAAGGAGTGCCACCCAAAAATAAAAATAATTCATGGGAGCCGCTCTTTGAAGGTTTGTCTTGCAAGGGGGTTAGAGTGCCCACTACCATTCGTTGACAACAACAAACACCTCTCAAAATTTTACTTTTATGCACTCTTTATGTTTTCAAAACCAAAGCTCTAGCACAAATATAGCAATCAATGCTTCCTCTGCGAAGGGCCTTTCTTTTACTTTTATGTTGAGTCAGTTCACCTATCTCTCTCCACCTCAAGAAGCAAACACTTGTGTGAACTGTGCATTGATTCCTACATACTTGCATATTGCACTTGTTATATTACTTTACATTGACAATATCCATGAGATATACATGTTATAAGTTGAAAGCAACCGCTGAAACTTAATCTTCCTTTGTGTTGCTTCAATACCTTTACTTTGATTTATTGCTTTATGAATTAACTCTTATGCAAGACTTATTGATGTTTGTCTTGAAAGTACTATTCATGAAAAGTCTTTGCTTTATGATTCAGTTGTTTACTCATGTCATTACCATTGTTTTGATCGCTGCATTCATTACATGTGTTTACAATAGTATGATCAAGGTTATGATGGCATGTCACTCCAGAAATTATCTTTGTTATCGTTTACCTGCTCGGGACGAGCAGAACTAAGCTTGGGGATGCCGATACGTCTCCGACGTATCGATAATTTCTTATGTTTCATGCCACATTATTGATGATATCTACATGTTTTATGCATACTTTATGTCATATTTATGCGTTTTCCGGAACTAACCTATTGACGAGATGCCGAAGGGCCGGTTCTGTCGTTTTCTGCTGTTTTTGGTTCCGGAAATCCTAGTAAGGAAATATTCTCGGAATTGGACAAAATCAACGCCCGAGTCTTATAATTGGACGAAGCTTCCGGAACACCCGAGAGCCGCCGGAGGGGAGCCCCGGGGGCCCCACACAACACCACGGCGCAGCCGGAGGGGGCCGCGCCCCCTAGTGTGTGGGCCCACCGAGGCCCCTCCGAGGCTGCCCTTCCGCCTACTTAAGGTCTCCGTCGCGAAAACCCTAGGACATTCGACGAAACCGGAGAAAACCTTCCGGAGCCGCCGCCATCGCGAAGCCAAGATCCGGGGGACAGGAGTCTCCGTTCCGGCACGCCGCCGGGACGGGGAAGTGCCCCGGAAGGCTCCTCCATCGACACCACCGCCATCTTCATCAACGCTCGCTGTCTCCCATGAGGAGGGAGTAGTTCTCCATCGAGGCTAAGTGTTGTACCGGTAGCTATGTGGTTCATCTCTCTCCTATGTACTTCAATACAATAATCTCATGAGCTGCCTTACATGATTGAGATTCATATGATGATGCTTGTAATCTAGATGTCATTATGCTAGTCAAGTGGGTTTTACTTATGTGATCTCCGGAGACTCCTTGTCCCACGTGTGTAAAGGTGACAGTGTGTGCACCGTGTGGGTCTCTTAGGCTATATTTCACAGAATACTTATTCACCTGTTATGAATGGCATAGTGAAGTGCTTATTTATATCCCTTTATGATTGCAATGTGTTTTGTATCACAATTTATCTATGTGCTACTCTAGTGATGTTATTAAAGTAGTTTATTCCTCCTGCACGGTGTAATGGTGACGAGTGTGTGCATCGTGTAGTACTTGGCGTAGGCTATGATTGTGATCTCTTGTAGATTATGAAGTTAACTATTGCTATGATGGTATTGATGTGATCTATGCCTCCTTTCGTAGTGTGAAGGTGACAGTGTGCATGCTATGTTAGTACTTGGTTTGGTTATGTTGATCTGTCATGCACTCTAAGGTTATTTAAACATGAACATCGAATATTGTGGAGCTTGTTAACTCCGGCATTGAGGGTTCGTGTAATCCTACACAGTTAGTGGCGTTCATCATCCAACAAGAGAGTGTAGAGTCTAGCATCTATTTATTTATTCTGTTATGTGATCAAAGTTGAGAGTGTCCACTAGTGAAAGTATACCCGAATTTTTAAGTCCGGATGCCCTATTACATCATACATCGCAATCCCAGGAAGATTGTTTTTGTGAGACATAATAGTAAGTAGTTCAGAGTCATCATTTATTACAACACATAGAGTCTTACAACAAGGGATCACATGATCCAATATTACACAAATAGATTGTTCAACAACACAAATAAGTAGCGGAAGCATAGTAGTAGTGGACTATCTATTCCACAGGCAACGCTTGACGTTAGAAGACGATCCTAGTTATCGTAGACGTCCTGTTGTCCATCATCCTGATACTGTTGCTCCTCTTCAAAGTCTGGCATTTGAATAGCCAGGGCAAAGCCATGAGTACTTTTAAAGTACTCGCAAACTAACTCTAAGATAAATACTCATTAAGTGTAAGGGGGTGCTAAGCTCTAGGTTTATTTGCATAAAGCCAAGTTTTAGTTTCATAAATCTTTGGTAAAAGCCTAAATCATGTGCTAGACTAACTCATGTGGGAACATTAGTGTCATTCCCACAACTCATTATGGTTCACCATAATGTCACCCTTCAATCCACCATTCCTTTCTAGAATCAAAACAGTTTAATGATAACGGAGATAGTATGGCCTTTCCAACTGTCCGTAACCGTGGACACGGCTATTCGAATAGGTTTAACACTCTGCAGAGGTTGTACTCTTGTGCCACAACTTTTGATTACATCCGTCAAGGATAACCCCGAATCATCGTAACACGATGACGCGGATCATCAACCATAACCTTTCACTTATATATGCTAGTATGAGCACCTCTCCCCATGAGCTTGGCCTCCCGGTGAAAACCGCGATCAACCCGGGAACTGCACGGGGCTTGGGCCGTACATTCACCTCATTTCAACATCAATCCACCCTTAACGGAGGCAGCCGCAGCAGTAACCCCTATGATGTTTGTTCGGAGGGAACCCATACTAAAATACACAAGTTTCTAGTTAAGCCCTACCCATAATCGGGATTTGTGGGGGTACTTGTATAATTGGAAGGGTATCGCATTCAAACTCAATCATCAATTTTCAAAAATCACCATCTTCTCTTGTTCAAATCCACCTCCACTTTACTTTCTTTCAAAGTCATTTCACTTCACCATGTTCCCATCTAGAGTAGTTAATTTTAATTGATTAGCACTAGCAACTATATGAGGGGTGCTATCTAGCTTGATTTGTGCTAATCTATTCCCAGTATTGTTCTACTCTAGACCAAGTGAATCATAAATCAAAAAGTACTTTGAAATAAATAACTAAAAGTAAATGTAAGCAAAAACATGGGATAGGTAATACATAAAAGTAAGGTGCGATGGTGCCTTTGCTCTTGTAGAGCTAAGCACTTGTGTTTAGCAAGGGTTAGCTTGCCTTGAGCTGAGTAGTTCTCAAAGGTTTCTTCTTCTTCCGGCAAGTAGTCCTCCTCCTCTTGATACTCCTCGTTACTAGCGTCTATATACGAATACGAGGTATAAATACTAAACCAAACTCACATACCTAACTAGAAACACTCAAAATAGTTCACACTCTAGTCCTATTATCAATCAAACATGGCATGGTGAGTATGTGATGAATTCTTATTTAGGAGAAAATAATTTCCTCTCATTATTCCTATTTCTTAAATTTTGGTATGTAGATCCTTAGAGAATTGCATTTCTTCTCATTACATCTTATTTAAGATTTAATCTCTGCATATAATAATAAGGTATGAAATATAGGTTGACCCAAGTCAACATTTCATATCTACTATATGAGAGTATAATTTAATTAAAGTGCTACACTTCACATGTTATAAAACTACTATTGTAAATGCATTAAAATCTCTAAGTAATAATTATCAGGGGTTCATTAGCCTAGGTCATTCCCCCTGGTTATATCACTTAGGATCAAGATTTAAATGAGAGAGTAGCTCTCATAGTATTTATTAAATTTGAATTCCAAGTTGAAATGTTCTAGAATTGACTACATAGCTATCTTATTTGATCTAGTCCATGATCATACAAATAACATGTCTATATTATTGCATAATCAATTAGAGGACATCATTTGTGATTTATTAGAATTGGAATCAACTTAAAATCATTTATAGATTATTTTTAATGATTATTCAAAGTTAGAAAAGGCCCTGCCTTGTTATTTTTGTCATTTAAAATTTACTACGAATTTGGATATGAGGCCAGTGGCATTATTTAGATAATTTTATGAGCTTTCTAAATATATAAAATTTGTTAAATTTGGTGTAGTAGATTTCGAGCTATTCATATTTGAAGTGAGCAGCAGTATTTGAAACTTGAACTAATTGGATTAATCCTATTTGAATTTTGGGATTTCTATTTTCGTGCCCTTGGTTCCTTAGTTGTGCTCAGTTTTCCCCAGCCCCTTAGTTTTTCCTCAGTTTTACCCTAGCCTTTGTCTGAAGACCCGCAGAAGGAGCTCAGACGGAAGGAATCCGTTTATTTGGACGTTCACGTGCCGACGTGTTGCGCCGCGTCGTACGTGGGGCCGCGTCGTGTGGGGCCGCGTCGCGTGGGGCTGGTAGAAAGGGACCGCGTGGGACAGGACGAGAAGCGTTTGGTTGCACGTGAGCAGGAGCTGGGTTTTGTCTCTCTCGGCCCAAATTGGCATTTTTAAGAGCACCTTTTCCCCTCTTTCTCTCTCTGTCTTTTTCACCAAATTAGTATCAAATCTAGAGAAGCTTCTATTTCGTCTTTCTTCAATATGGCAGCAAATCTAGTAGCAAATCTCCGGGGTTATTTATGCCTTTTGGCCCTCGTTTTTTGCCCAATATGGCAGCAAATCTAGTAGCAAATCTAGAAGCTATTATATGATAAATTCACAACGAGCATAATCGGAAAACTAAGTATAATACATAGGTAAACTGCATACAACAGCCAAAAGCAGCCAATAACATTGTTAATGTTCACGACAAACTAAGCTGCAAAAATATACAAGATCACGCACGCAATGTATGGACAACAAGAAGATTAGGATGAATGAATTTGTTCTTCATTCCTCCTCATATATTTCTCCGTCGCTCCATTCGTGCAATTCCCCAAGGAAATATTCATTGAACTCCTTCCGTCCGCGAGTGTGAGGCCAATACATCCTCCAAACGGTATGGCCTGTGTTCATTTCTCAAACCGTAGAATCCTATTCTATCCACACGTAGTGGCCACTCATCCCAGGCATTTGTATCATGAGAGTACGCTCCGATATAACCCAAATCCGTGTAGTAGATGCTGCCGAGGTTGAAGTGTCGGGTACACTGCGGTGTCGACGGAGATACACCGGATATAATTCACGAAGAAGGCATTACTGCCAATGTTAGTGACCGGATGGAGAGAGCGGCTCTGAGTGTCCACACGGTACACCAATGGTTTGCCCGCCAAAGCCGCGCTGACCAACAACACAAGCAGCAGATCACCATCCGACTCCACAAGGTAGAACTTCTGACGTCCAAGTTACGGAAATGAAATTAGTGTCTCCATCTTGACAGTGCTCGCGCGCTGCTGCAACTGTATATTGGTGCACACTATTCTTCCGATCTCAAAATTGTCCGCAGCTACTGCATAGAGTTCACCATTGAACGGGGTAATGCAACGGAAACCATGGTTCTTGATCGAAAATCTTCCTTCTCCCCAATCCCCATCTTCATTTATATCCTTAGTTGGAGTGCTCTCATCGACCCAACCAATTTCCGGCGGGTAATGTGTGGCAACGAAGACCATAGTCGGGGATTTGATAACGGCGATCGATTTCGGAAAAACGGATGGCATCTGCGCCTCAAACATCGTGTTCGATTTCTTTGTGAGTGGGTTCAGCAGCCGTATCTTGTGCGGTGGGTTCTTCTGGGCAAGCACGATGACGCCACGGGAAAAGCCGACGAAGTAGAATCTAAAATATATTGAAAAGATAACATTCAGCACTAAGATTGAAAATAAGATCTATGGTGACGCACGGGAAAAGCCGAGGAATTTGAACCTTGCACGAACTGCGAGATAGATCTATGGTGACGTAGCGGGATGTGCCGAGATGGAGGAAGGTGAACTCAGCGGCGCGTGGAAGGGCGTGGTGTAGCATGATCCATTCGTGCAGGTGCACGTCGGGATCAGGTAAACCTGAGCGCCAATTTCTACAGACTTGCCTCATAGCAGAGTAGCTGTCCACGTACTCCTCTTTGGCCAATAAGCATTCGCCGATCTTGTGAAGTGGTCCGTCAGCCGTGAGACCGGCCCAGTTCACGGAGGCGCCGCGCTTGGATGCGCCGCCCTCGGAGGCGACGGGCTCGGCGGCGACGGGCTCGGCGGCGACGGGCTCGGCGGCGACGGGCTCGGAGGCGACGGGCTCGGAGGCGACGGGCTCGGGGCGATGGCCGCCGGCGCATTCTTCTTCTCCATCGCCGGCGGGGAGGGCTCGTACGGCGGTTGGGGTTTTTGGAGAAGTTGATGGGACGTGAGAGGGGTGGTTTCGTGCGTGAGCGATAATGAGACGTACTCGTGTGCGAGAGGGAGGGAGAGAGGGGCTTACGCGTCCTAAATGCGACCCGAGTCAACAATGGCACGTCTTCCACGTCCGCACCGCGACACGCGTCAACAATGGCACTTCTTCCACTTCTGCACCGCAACACGCGTCCTCGAGTCTAACCCCGGAAATTTAGATATACTCATGTATACCCTCGAGTCATATACTAGCATTTTTTGTATGCTCGGTTTTCACCTTGAGTGCTAATACTGGCTAGTGCAATATACTCAGTTTTACCCTCAAGTGGCTGGTCAACGGAGAGTCAACAAATGGGATTAACTAGTTAAATGAGTTATTTAATGTGCAAAAAATTCCGAAAAGGAGTGGCACTTACTCATGGAGTCTTTACCACAAATTTCCACTTCTCAAATCATAGATAAATCGTAGATAAATCAAGTTTCACCACAAATTGCCACTTCTCAAATCACCTAGTAGCTATGAAGGTGCATGGTTTTCCATAATAAGCCCTACCCAAAACAGCTTTCCCCAAAACATACTTTGTCCGAATGAGACCATAATTTTCACACTCATGTAGATTTGTATTGCAAATAGTTTGAGGTAGGCCAAGATGGGTTTCATTGTACAAAACACGCATTTTCCATTTTTTAAATCTCATATTTGAATCCCTTAGTCTGTTTACTACTCACTTGCCCTTGGTTTCTTGATACTACTCGGTTTTGCCCTCTCCCTTCACAAACTCTCACGGACGCCCAACATTGCCCTGATTGGTCTAGCCCATGTCACGCGGATCGTGCCCGACGACCGTTGATCGTATGATCTAACGGGCAGGATAACCCCTATCTCTCTCTCCGGTCGGGGCCACCACCCTCTCTCTCTCTCTGTCGTCGGTTAGCTTCACGCAAAGTTTGGTTTTCTGCATTATTTTTCACGAGCTAAATTATAAACTCTTTTTAGGCATTACTTTTCACGCAAAAAATGATAAACCATCACCGATTTGTTGTAGCCATTACTTTTCACGCACAAAAATGATACACCATCACCGATTTGTTGTAGCCATTACTTTTCACGCACAAAAATGATACACCATCACCCATTTCGTGTACCCATTACTTTTCACGCAAAAAATGATAAACCATCACCGATTTTGTTGTAGCCATTACTTTTCACGCACAAAAATGATAAACCATCACCGATTTGTTGTAGCCATTACTTTTCACGCACAAAAATGATACACCATCACCCATTTCGTGTAGCCATTACTTTTCACGCAAAAAATGATACACCATCACCCATTTCGTGTAGCCATTACTTTTCACGCAAAAAATGATACACCATCACCCATTTCTTGTACCCATTACTTTTCACGCAAAAAACGATAAACCATCACCGATTTCTTGTAGCCATTACTTTTCACGCACAAAAATGATACACCATCACCCATTTCGTGTACCCATTACTTTTCACGCAAAAAAATGATAAACCATCACCGATTTTGTTGTAGCCATTACTTTTCACGCACAAAAATGATAAACCATCACCGATTTGTTGTAGCCATTACTTTTCACGCACAAAAATGATACACCATCACCCATTTCGTGTAGCCATTACTTTTCACGCAAAAAATGATACACCATCACCCATTTCTTGTACCCATTACTTTTCACGCAAAAAACGATAAACCATCTTGATAAACTATACCCCCACAACGGTCGTCTCCTCCTTAATTTATTGTGTATAAACCCCCACAACGGTCATCTCCTCCTTATTTTATTGTGTAAACCCTACAACGGTCATCTCTCCCTTATAAACACCCACACGGCCATCCCTTGTGTCAATAGGTTCTGCCTCTCTCTTCTTTTCGTTCACATACACTTTATCCATTGCCATGGCTTCCACGTCTCGGACGCGGACCGGAAGGGGAAGGGGAAGGGGAAGGGGAAGTGGATCATCATCATTGCCACCACCACCGTCAACACCGCCATTGATCATAGAGGAGTTCTTCATCGTCGTCTATGAAGACCCTTTGGTCAAGAAGGTACGTACGCGTTCCCACATATATGATGCATGTGATTAATTATGGGCATGTTCTAAAAAACCTTTAATTTCAAGGGTTCCCTAATTTCAAACGATCGGCGCTCGATCTCTTTGCGAGAACTCCCAAAAAAATTTGCGGACTATCTTGACGGCAAGGAGCCAGCTAAGGTGTATCTGCGAGCAGCTGACCGCGGTCCTCGTCTCCGGACCGTGGAGGTCCTATTTGACGGACAAGGCCGGATGTACCTCGACAAGGGCTGGGAGAAATTCGCCATCGCGCACGGTGTGGATTTCGGCTGGTTCGTACACTTCAAATATGAAGGCGATGATGTGCTCACGGTGAAGGTGTTCGACGGAACAATGTGCGGGAGGTACTACTACTCAGACGACGAAGATACTGACGATGAAAGCGACGACGACGTGAAGCCATGCATCCATCCCCTTTAGATAATTAAGGGGATTATGACCAAGAATATATATGTAGCTTCATATGCATCGATTTAGAGATCTAGCTATTTATTATGCATGTAAAAAATAATATCGCATTTCCACTATTATTCGAGCACCACATCCTCCAAACGATGCCGATGCCGATGCCGATATCGGCATGGTCGGAACGGCTATGCTCGCCGCCACTGCTAGGTCAACGTCGGGATGCACAATGTTTAGCATAAGAGTCACTTTAGATTAAGCTGCGAAAATGGGCTGAGGCGACCCCTACAGAGCGGCTCTATATTATATTCTCTAAGTAAAATAGACGACCAGAGCGGTCATTGGCTGCGGAGGCCCCACGGAGCGGCAATATATAATTTTCTATAAATAAATAGACGACCCACTGGTCATTGGCTGCGGCAGCCCCATAGAGCGGCCCCATTTGTCATTGGCAGCACCGCGTATACAATCAGGAAATAAAACGGCCCACGCGTCGGCGGTAGATGGATCCACCCGTCGGCACGAGACGGTCGGCGAGGAACCGACCTCACGGTAACGGTAAGGCCTCGACTCGACGGCAACCCGCGTCTTCGAGGGGTTTCAAACTAGAGGGAGGGGAAAACTGAGGAAAAACTAACGAGCTGGGGAAAACTGAGTACAACTAACGAAGCAGGGGCACGAAAATAGAAATCCCTTGAATTTTTGGGCCAGGCGGGAAAAACTAATGGGCCGAAACGGTTTAAAACATCACTGCGCGGCCCAACAAGCAACTGGTGCAGGTGGGCTGCCCTGACGAGGTGGGGGCCACCTGTCAGCGGCGCTTAACCCGGCGAGCGGTACGCGGGCTCTAGGCCGTAGGATTAGAACGTGATCCGACGGCGCGGGAGCATCGTCGTCTCCGACGAGCGACGGCTCACTGGCGGCGAGCCTAGGGGGTGGGAGGGAGTACCAGGCCGGTGCAGGGGTCTGGCGGTAGGCGCGGAGAAGTGGAAGTAGATGGGGAAGAGCTTGGGGCAGCGGCGGAGCTTGGGGTGGCGCCAATCGTCGACGGTGATCTGCGTCCCCCGGCGGCTCCGATCTTGAAATTGCTTCTCCTCCGGCAGCAATCGAGCGAGCTATGGTGGTGAGGATGATCAGTGGTGAGAGGGGAGTCGAGTGGTGTGAAGATAGCATGCTGGGAGAGCCTCTATTTATAGGGTCGAGGGGTGCCGCGGGGTGCTGCAAGGGCGCGGCCATGGCGTGGCGTTTCCGGCGAGCGAAAGGGAAAGCGAAGGACGGCATCTCGTAGGCGTCGTCCTGGAGATGCTCAACGGCTAGCTAGCGCAGAGATAGGGCTACGGAAACGCTCGAGTTCTTGCAGTGATCATCGCGGTACCCGCGGTACGTCGGCGACGAGGACGACGGTGACAAGGCTCCTGCGCGGGTTCGAGTATGTCTAGCGTGTAGAGGGCGAGGAGTAGCGTCTCGACGCAGGGGTAGGGATGCAGGGCGAGGACGGCGGCGATCGAGTGAGCGACGTACTGGCGCGGCCAGTGCGCGCTCACCGCGTGCATGGGCGCGTGCTGGCAAGGTTCTGGGCATGGGCGTTCTGGGCAAAGCCGTGCAGTGGCGATCGAGTGAGAGGTACTGGCTTGGTCCTTGTGCTGCAGGGATGCTCGAGGACATGGAGAAACGACGAGGAAGAGGCCAGGGAGAGAAGTGCACAACGGTGGCCGGCATGGCCACGGCATGCATAGTTTTAGGTTTTCTCTCCTCCTCCTCCCACTTTAATCGACCAGGGCAGGTACAGGGATGATGTAGGGGATGTAGTAGAGTGTAATGATCAAAGTTTAAAAGTGGTTTAGTGGAGAAACCAGTGGACAATAGTGTGTAACACAAATTGGAATTGTTGCCTGCAACCTGTTCGACACAATGGCCGCAAGAGAAATTTATTTAAATTTCGAAATTCTTTTTGGTACATCTCAATGATATAATTAATGTGATGTATTGGTGGTGGTGACACTCAATTTGGATTTGATTTGCAAACTTTCAAATTTGAGGTGATCTTGTTTTTCTTCTCAGATCCCATTTTGTCATTTTAATTCTGGTCAACCTAGTCAACTCTAGCCATGGTGGTCAACATGAAAAGTACTCACCTTGACATGGTCTTGGATGACATGGCTTTGGTTGACAAAGTTTAGTTTAGGATTTGAGAAATACAGGGGGTAAAGTGGTGAAGAAAATATTTTTGGTCCAAGTGACCATTATCATATGTATGTAGGATTTTTGATTTCCTTGGATTTGATTCTTGATCCAATGATGCAATTGTGTTAGTTTATCATATTGAAGCATTTTAGAAGCAAGAGAGCAAGCAATTTTGGCCTTGGTGATGGATTTGCATTTTTACATAAAGTGTATGTAAGTGAAGAATGGGTTTTTCCCATTTTCTTTTCTTCTCCTTAATTTAGGGTTTTGTGATCTTGATTAGGGTTCATATAGCAATAGTTCATCATGCTAACACTCATCTTGGCAATTGCACAAAAGAATTTCACTCAAATGCATAAGTCTATATGTGGCACTATATGCATAGAAAAAGTTTTTGTTTGTTGTAGATTTTGATTAATTGAAACTCTCACTTGATCTTTATTATTGTTAAAACTTGGGATGTTACAAACCCTTCCCCCTTACAAAAGATCTCGTCCCGAGATCTGAGAAAACTAGGTACTAAAGAGATCTGGGTACTCAGTCCTCATAAAGTCTTCTCTCTCCCAAGTGGCTTCCTCTTCGGTGTGGTTACTCCATTGGATCTTCAGAAACTTGATACTTCGGGTACGGGTGGTTCGGAAAGCTTCTTCCAGGATGCGAATAGGTACTTCGCGGTATGTCAGATCTGAGTTGATATCCACAGCTCGATGGTCGATGTTCTTGAAAACCTCGGTCTTCTCAGGTACCTCTAAACACTTCCGGAGTAGCGAGATGTGAAACACATTGTGCACCGCTGACATTTCTTCTGGTAACTCCAGTTGATAAGATACTTCTCCTCGGCGGCTCAGGACCTTGAAAGGTCCGACATATCGGGGTGCAAGCTTTCCTCTAAGTTGGAATCTCTGCATTCCTTTAAGGGGGGACACTTTGAGATATACGAAATCTCCGATCTCGAAGGTCATCTCTCGGCGTCTTTTGTCGGCGTAGCTCTTCTCGTCTTGATTGGGCTGTCTTGAGGTACTCGCGGATCTTGTGAACCTTCTCTTCGGCTTCTCGGAGAATATCTGGCCCAAAGACTTGACTCTCTCCTACTTCCGACCAATTCAGAGGGGTACGGCACTTCCTTCCGTACAAGGCTTCGAAGGGGGCCATCTGCAAGCTGGCTTGGTAGCTGTTGTTGTACGAGAATTCCGCGTACGGCAAGCAGTCTTCCCACTTAGATCCATACTCTAGCACACATGCTCTCAACATATCTTCTAGTATCTGGTTGACTCTTTCAGTCTGTCCATCCGTCTGCGGGTGATAGGCTGTGCTGAAATTCAGACGAGTTCCGAGTCCTTCATGTACTTTCTGGCGTAATCGGGAGGTGAATTGGGATCCTCTGTCGGATACTATCGACTTCGGGGTTCCGTGCAGGCTGACTATCCTTGAGATATATAACTCTGCGAGTCTTGGTCCTTGATAGGTGGTCTTGACGGGGATGAAGTGGGCGACTTTGGTTAGTCTGTCGACCACTACCCAGATGGAATCATTTCCTTTACTAGACTTGGGCAGTCCGGTGATGAAATCCATTCCTACGGAATCCCACTTCCACTCGGGAATCTGTAGGGGTTGTAATAGTCCTGCGGGGCGTTGGTGTTCGGCTTTGACTCTTTGACAGATGTCGCACTTGGCGATGTAGCTTCCAATTTCTCTCTTCATTCCATGCCACCAGAATTGTTCCTTCAAATCCTGGTACATCTTGGTTCCTCCGGGGTGAATGGAGTATAGGGTGTCGTGAGCTTCTCTCAGAATAACTTGCTTCAACTCTGAGTCTGACGGCACGCAAAGGCGCTTGTTATACCATAGCACTCCTTCTTCATCTACGGTGAATCCCGGTGCCTTTCCGGCGGCTATTTGGTTCTTGATTCCGTCAATGCTAGCATTTCCTTTCTGAGCTTCCTTGATCTGACTAATCAGGGTGGGTTGGAGTTCAATGCTGGCGAGGTATCCTTCGCTAACCAGTTCAAGCCTAAACTGTTCAAACTCTTCAAACAGGCTAGGTTGCTCAATTGCTAACATGGAGTTCAACTGACACGGCAGTCTACTTAGAGCATCCGCTACCACATTGGCCTTGCCGGGGTGATAGTGGATTTCCATGTCGTAATCCTTGATTAACTCTATCCATCTGCGCTGTCTCATATTCAGCTCCTTCTGTGTGAAGATATACTTCAGACTTTTGTGATCTGAATAGATCTCGCATCGATTACCCATGAGGTAATGACGCCATACTTTCAGTGCTAACACCACCGCTGCTAGCTCTAAGTCATGGGTTGGGTAGTTCTGTTCATGCTGCTTCAGCTGTCTTGATAGGTAAGATATTACTTTGCCTTCTTGCATCAGCACACATCCAAGACCAATCTTGGAGGCGTCGCAGTACACATCAAATGGCTTGGTAATGTCCGGCATAACCAGAATTGGGGCTGTTGTCAATCTTAGCTTGAGCTGTTGAAAGCTCTCTTCACACTTGTCGGTCCATTCAAACTTCCGGTCCTTCTTCAACAATTGAGTCATCGGTCTTGCTATGCTTGAGAATCCTTCAACGAATCGGCGGTAATATCCCGCTAATCCGAGAAATGCACGGACTTCTGTCTGGGTGGTTGGGGCTTTCCATTCTTCAACAGTCTTGATCTTTGAGGGGTCAACGGCAATTCCTCCGGCGGACAATATGTGTCCCAGGAATCCTACCTCCTTCAACCAAAACTCGCATTTGCTGAACTTGGCGTACAGCTGATGCTCCCGAAGGGTATCTAAGACCACTTCCATGTGATGCTCATGCTCTTCTTCAGATTTGGAGTAGATAAGGATGTCGTCGATGAAAACAACGACAAACTTATCCAGGAAGTTCATGAAGACCTTATTCATGAGATTCATGAAATAAGCGGGGGCGTTGGTCAATCCAAATGACATGACATTGTACTCATACAATCCATATCGGGTGGTGAAAGCAGTTTTGGGGATATCGGTGGCACGAATCTTCAGTTGATGGTAACCAGTCCTCAAATCAATCTTCGAGAATACTTTGGCACCGGTCGCTTGGTCAAACAAATCTTCTATCTTTGGCAAGGGATATTTGTTCTTGATGGTGACATCGTTAAGTTTACGATAATCCGTACATAAACGGTTTGCACCATCCTTCTTGTCCACAAACAAAACTCGGTGATCTCCAAGGTGATGCACTTGGCCTAATCGGACCCTTGAATAGCATATCATCCAGCTTGCTTCTTCAGTTCCACTAACTCTGCCGGATTCATGCTGTAGGCTCTCTGGGCGATAGGTCCAGTTCCGGGGATTAACTCGATGATAAACTCGATATCCCGATCTGGGGGCATACCGGGTAGATCATCCGGAAACACATCAGGGTATCGACAAACGACCCTGATCTGATCCAAGGTGGGTTTGGCTAGGCTTTGGTTACAAGTGAATTTTCTGGGCAACCTTTCAGATATGTGTTCGACTATTATTCCAGTGCTACTAGTCATGGTGATGGCCTTCTTGGCACAATCAATCAGTCCATGATGTTTCGCCATCCAGTCCATTCCGAGGACTACTTCCAAAACTTTTGCTCCCAGAACAATCAAATTGGCATAGAAATCTATTTCATGTATTCTGATTGGCACATCTTTGCAAATTTTTCTAGCTTTAGTGGTTGATCCGGGTATTTGAACTATCATGACATGCTTCAAACTGATGGGTTGAATCTTACTGGTGCATGAAAAATCTTCGGTAATGAATGAATGCGATGCTCCGTAATCAAACAAGCACTCTTGCGGGTATTGAGTTAACAGAGAACATACCCAAGCACCACGTCCGGGGCCTCCCGAGCTTCTTCTCGCATTCATGTGGTAGAGGCGGCCGTTGCGGTTGTTCGGGTTGTTGGGGGCGAACTTCTTGTTGGTGGTGACACGACGCTGCTGCCGTGCAGGGCCCGAGGTGTTGGCGGCGGTCTTGGCGAGCTTCTTGGGGCACTCATAAGAGAAGTGCCCAGCCACTCCGCACTCATAGCAGTTGTAGGTGGATTTGTCCTTGGGGGTGACGGGAACAGCATTGCTCCCAGTCCTTGGAGCGGTGTTGGAGTTGTTGTTGGGGGCGCGAGGTGGAGCGCGGTTGAAGTTGTTGTGGTTGTTGTTGTTGTTGTTGTTGTAGTTGTGGTGGCCTCCTGGCCTGGGGTTCCCTCCACTCCGGTTCTGATAACTCGGACGTGGATTCTGCATCGGGGGCTTGTTGTTTCTTGGGGCGAACCCTCCACTTGAGCTGGGGCGATACTTGTGGTTGTTGCTGGGCCCACTCGGTTCATCATACGTCGCTTGCGGTTCTCATTGGCTTGGTGTATCTTCCCTCCATCCGAATGGCGGAGTCAACAAGGGCTTCTAGATCAGCAAAGGGAATGTTGATCGACACAGTCCGCATCTCATCATGCAGTCCATTCGAGAACCTTTCCTTCCTCTTCTCAACAATGATCTGTCTCATCCGGGCGTACCTTGACAAAGTGAGAAACTTGTCGCGGTATTCCACCACGGTCATTCCGCCTTGCTTCAGCTTCCCTAAATTCATCCCTCATCTTCTTAATCAAACCCGGGGCACATGATACTTACTAAACTTGAGTTTGAAATCCTCCCAAGTCATCATTTGCCCCGCATGTAAGGCGCGGGTACTTGTCCACCAGGCACGTGCAGGTCCAGCCAGATAGTGGGTGGCGAACAACACCTTCTCGTTGTCCTCCACTCCGGCAACCTCGAGATTGTTCTCCATAGTTTGGAGCCAATCATCAGCATCGAGGGGTTCCTCTCGTCTTGCTCGAACACCGGTGGGTTGGTGTTTTGGAAGTTTTTCAGCTTTGACCCCGGATGGTCATGGTTTCCGTGGCCTTGATTGCCCCGAGCAATCTGTTGAAGTGCAGCTAGGTTGGCTTGACGGTCAACTCTCTCAGCTTCTCTTTCGGTCATCATCTCGTTGCAACATCTCGCATCATTGCGGTCTCGTTGCGAGTTGGGGGTGCCATCTGAACAGGGATATGGATAACGAGATGAGAGGGAAATTTCTATGGCTCATTTTGGGATAAATTCACACAACTTAAACTTGATTCATAAAATACTAATAATATTACACACACAAACATAGTCATGAAGGTAGCAATTATTACAAGCCAAAGCTCAGGAGGGTTTTAAGAACCCTTTCAACAAACTACGATACATGGGGCGGATACAAAGGACCGATACATATCATACAACGCAAGTGCTCATAAAGGGGGATGGAAGCTATCCATCGATGCGGAGCGGGAAGGTGGTGTCCATCCCGGCGAGTGTGGTCCGGTGGAAGTCAAGGTCTCCCTCATCTTCCTCCTCGTAGTCGTTGTCATTGCTGACATAGGAGTAGCCATCCCCTTGGATGTCTTCCCCTTCACCCTCTCCTTCTAGCAGCTGGAGCTGTTCCGCCTGAGTGGCGATGGTCTCCTTCAGGATGGAGAGCTTGGCCTTCAGGCGGTGGATAGTAGAGTCCCTCTTCGCGACCAGCTGGCGGAGAGTCCTTCGCTCCTTTGCGATGACCTTGATGGTCTCCGCGTACTGGTTCAGCTGGCCCTGGGTGTGGATGGCGGCGGAGCGGGAGTTGTCCAGCTCAAGCACGAGTCTCGAAGAGCATGAAGTCCATGTGATCCACATGGTGCCCGAGCACGGGGTGGAACGGCAGGCCGAGGGGCAGACCAAGGGAGGAGTGCCTTGCGAAGTGCGCAAAGCGTTCCCCTCGATGGCCACCGAGTTTTGCCCGCACGGACGGGCGAGAGCCTCCCGCATAGCGCGGGCGAGTCCATCCACCCAGCTTGTTCTCTCGGATGGAGAACCGAATCTGGCGGAACATTGGCGACTCCGGCTTCCCGGGGAGGTTGGCCATGATGAGCCACTGGAGTGGACCATTAGCCGGCCCAGCGATCTGTCCCCCGTAGAACACGGGAGGAGAGCGCCCGAGGAACTCGGTGAGGGCAAACAGATCCCGTTCGAAGATCAGGTCCCCTCCGTTCGCCAGGTCGTACACCTGGGTCTGAACGAAGGGCTCCGTCGGAATGATGGGCTCCATCTCGTAGAGGGATTGATAAGCAAGTTAGAAGAGTGCAAGTGTTCAAAATTTTAGGTGACTTATAAATAAGAACATGAATTGACCATTTAACAAAAAGACTCAAAGGTAAGGGTATGATTGTATTTTTCATAACTATTCAATTTAAGCTATTTGAAACTAAGTTTGTCAACGTCCATTCTAACTAGGGGCTTCTAAGGTCAAACAATGGCTCTGATACCAACTTGTCAACACCCGAATTTTTAAGTCCGGATGCCCTATTACATCATACATCGCAATCCCAGGAAGATTGTTTTTGCGAGACATAATAGTAAGTAGTTCAGAGTCATCATTTATTACAACACATAGAGTCTTACAACAAGGGATCACATGATCCAATATTACACAAATAGATTGTTCAACAACACAAATAAGTAGCGGAAGCATAGTAGTAGTGGACTATCTATTCCACGAGCAACGCTTGACGTTAGAAGACGATCCTAGTTATCGTAGACGTCCCGTTGTCCGTCATCCCGATACTCGTTGCTCCTCTTCAAAGTCCGGCATTTGAATAGCCAGGGCAAAGCCATGAGTACTTTTAAAGTACTCGCAAACTAACTCTAAGATAAATACTCATTAAGTGTAAGGGGGTGCTAAGCTCTAGGTTTATTTGCATAAAGCCAAGTTTTAGTTTCATAAATCTTTGGTAAAAGCCTAAATCATGTGCTAGACTAACTCATGTGGGAACATTAGTGTCATTCCCACAACTCATTATGGTTCACCATAATGTCACCCTTCAATCCACCATTCCTTTCTAGAATCAAAACAGTTTAATGATAACGGAGATAGTATGGCCTTTCCAATCGTCCGTAACCGTGGACACGGCTATTCGAATAGGTTTAACACTCGCAGAGGTTGTACTCTTGTGCCACAACTTTTGATTACATCCGTCGAGGATAACCCCGAATCATCGTAACACAAGTACGCGGATCATCAACCATAACCTTTCACTTATATATGCTAGTATGAGCACCTCTCCCCATGAGCTTGGCCTCCCGGTGAAAACCGCAGTCAACCCGGGAACTGCACAGGGCTTGGGCCGTACATTCACCTCATTTCAACATCAATCCACCCTTAACGGAGGCAGCCGCAGCGTAACCCCTATGATGTTTGTTCAGAGGGAACCCATACTAAAATACACAAGTTTCTAGTTAAGCCCTACCCATAATCAGGATTTGTGGGGGTACTTGTATAATTGGAAGGGTATCGCATTCAAACTCAATCATCAATTTTCAAAAATCACCATCTTCTCTTGTTCAAATCCACCTCCACTTTACTTTCTTTCAAAGTCATTTCACTTCACCATGTTCCCATCTAGAGTAGTTAATTTTAATTGATTAGCACTAGCAACTATATGAGGGGTGCTATCTAGCTTGATTTGTGCTAATCTATTCCCAGTATTGTTCTACTCTAGACCAAGTGAATCATAAATCAAAAAGTACTTTGAAATAAATAAGCAAAAGTAAATGTAAGCAAAAACATGGGATAGGTAATACATAAAAGTAAGGTGCGATGGTGCCTTTGCTCTTGTAGAGCTAAGCACTTGTGTTTAGCAAGGGTTAGCTTGCCTTGAGCTGAGTAGTTCTCAAAGGTTTCTTCTTCTTCCGGCAAGTAGTCCTCCTCCTCTTGATACTCCTCGTTACTAGCGTCTATATACGAATACGAGGTATAAATACTAAACCAAACTCACATACCTAACTAGAAACACTCAAAATAGTTCACACTCTAGTCCTATTATCAATCAAACATGGCATGGTGAGTTATGTGATGAATTCTTATTTAGGAGAAAATAATTTCCTCTCATTATTCCTATTTCTTAAATTTTGGTATGTAGATCCTTAGAGAATTGCATTTCTTCTCATTACATCTTATTTAAGATTTAATCTCTGCATATAATAATAAGGTATGAAATATAGGTTGACCCAAGTCAACATTTCATATATACTATATGAGAGTATAATTTAATTAAAGTGCTACACTTCACATGTTATAAAACTACTATTGTAAATGCATTAAAATCTCTAAGTAATAATTATCAGGGGTTCATTAGCCTAGGTCATTCCCCCTGGTTATATCACTTAGGATCAAGATTTAAATGAGAGAGTAGCTCTCATAGTATTTATTAAATTTGAATTCCAAGTTTAAATGTTCTAGAATTGACTACATAGCTATCTTATTTGATCTAGTCCATGATCATACAAATAACATGTCTATATTATTGCATAATCAATTAGAGGACATCATTTGTGATTTATTAGAATTGGAATCAACTTAAAATCATTTATAGATTATTTTTAATGATTATTCAAAGTTAGAAAATGCCCTGCCTTGTTATTTTTGTCATTTAAAATTTACTACGAATTTGGATATGAGGCCAGTGGCATTATTTAGATAATTTTATGAGCTTTCTAAATATATAAAATTTGTTAAATTTGGTGTAGTAGATTTCGAGCTATTCATATTTGAAGTGAGCAGCAGTATTTGAAACTTGAACTAATTGGATTAATCCTATTTGAATTTTTGGGCCAGGCGGGAAAAACTAATGGGCCGAAACGGTTTAAAACATCACTGCGCGGCCCAACAAGCAACTGGTGCGGGTGGGCTGCCCTGACGAGGTGGGGGCCACCTGTCAGCGGCGCTTAACCCAGCGAAGCGGTACGCGGGCTCTAGGCCGTAGGATTAGAACGTGATCCGACGGCGCGGGAGCATCGTCGTCTCCGACGAGCGACGGCTCACTGGCGGCGAGCCTAGGGGGTGGGAGGGAGTACCAGGCCGGTGCAGGGGTCTGGCAGTAGGCGCGGAGAAGTGGAAGTAGATGGGGAAGAGCTTGGGGCAGCGGCGGAGCTTGGGGTGGCGCCAATCGTCGACGGTGATCTGCGTCCCCCGGCGGCTCCGATCTTGAAATTGCTTCTCCTCCGGCAGCAATCGAGCGAGCTATGGTGGTGAGGATGATCAGTGGTGAGAGGGGAGTCGAGTGGTGTGAAGATAGCGTGCTGGGAGAGCCTCTATTTATAGGGTCGAGGGGTGCCGCGGGGTGCTGCAAGGGCGCGGCCATGGCGTGGCGTTTCCGGCGAGCGAAAGGGCAAGCGAAGGACGGCATCTCGTAGGCGTCGTCCTGGAGATGCTCAACGGCTAGCTAGCTCAGAGATAGGGCTACGGAAACGCTCGAGTTCTTGCGGTGATCATCGCGGTACCCGCGGTACGTCGGCGACGAGGACGACGGTGACAAGGCTCCTGCGCGGGTTCGAGTATGTCTAGCGTGTAGAGGGCGAGGAGTAGCGTCTCGACGCAGGGGTAGGGATGCAGGGCGAGGACGGCAGCGATCGAGTGAGCGACGTACTGGCGCGGCCAGTGCGCGCTCACCGCGTGCATGGGCGCGTGCTGGCAAGGTTCTGGGCATGGGCGTTCTGGGCAAAGCCGTGCAGTGGCGATCGAGTGAGAGGTACTGGCTTGGTCCTTGTGCTGCAGGGATGCTCGAGGACATGGAGAAACGACGAGGAAGAGGCCAGGGAGAGGAGTGCACAAGGGTGGCCGGCATGGCCACGGCATGCATAGTTTTAGGTTTTCTCTCCTCCTCCTCCCACTTTAATCGACCAGGGCAGGTACAGGGATGATGTAGGGGATGTAGTAGAGTGTAATGATCAAAGTTTAAAAGTGGTTTAGTGGAGAAACCAGTGGACAATAGTGTGTAACACAAATTGGAATTGTTGCCTGCAACCTGTTCGACACAATGGCCGCAAGAGAAATTTATTTAAATTTCGAAATTCTTTTTGGTACATCTCAATGATATAATTAATGTGATGTATTGGTGGTGGTGACACTCAATTTGGATTTGATTTGCAAACTTTCAAATTTGAGGTGATCTTGTTTTTCTTCTCGGATCCCATTTTGTCATTTTAATTCTGGTCAACCTAGTCAACTCTAGCCATGGTGGTCAACATGAAAAGTACTCACCTTGACATGGTCTTGGATGACATGGCTTTGGTTGACAAAGTTTAGTTTAGGATTTGAGAAATACAGGGGGGTAAAGTGGTGAAGAAAATATTTTTGGTCCAAGTGACCATTATCATATGTATGTAGGATTTTTGATTTCCTTGGATTTGATTCTTGATCCAATGATGCAATTGTGTTAGTTTATCATATTGAAGCATTTTAGAAGCAAGAGAGCAAGCAATTTTGGCCTTGGTGATGGATTTGCATTTTTACATAAAGTGTATGTAAGTGAAGAATGGGTTTTTCCCATTTTCTTTTCTTCTCCTTAATTTAGGGTTTTGTGATCTTGATTAGGGTTCATATAGCAATAGTTCATCATGCTAACACTCATCTTGGCAATTGCACAAAAGAATTTCACTCAAATGCATAAGTCTATATGTGGCACTATATGCATAGAAAAAGTTTTTGTTTGTTGTAGATTTTGATTAATTGAAACTCTCACTTGATCTTTATTATTGTTAAAACTTGGGATGTTACAGATCCCTAGGCCTTGTTCCTAAATACTGCTATCGCTGCTTGTTTACTGTTTTACTGCATCTCTACTGTCCACAATATTACCACCATCAACCACACGCCAGCAAGCACTTTTCTGGTGCCGTTACTACTGTTCATATATATTCATACCACCTGTATTTCACTATCTCTTCGCCGAACTAGTGCACCTATTGGGTGTGTTGGGGACACAAGAGACTTCTTGCTTTGTGGTTGCAGGGTTGCATGTGAGAGGGATATCTTTGACCTCTTCCTCCCTGAGTTCGATAAACCTTGGGTGATCCACTTAAGGGAAACTTGCTGCTGTTCTACAAACCTCTGCTCTGGGAGGCCCAACACTGTCTACAAGAATAGAAGCACCCGTAGACATCACACACCCACGAAGGATAATGGCCCTTTCCTTATGGTTAGTTTTTCCTCCACTCCGGAGATGGCAAGCTCCACAACCACTTCACAAGCTCCACGAAGGAGAAGCCCGGGCCTCTTCACAATCTTCTTGAAGAGATCACTGATAACCCACAAGTATAGGGGATCGCAACAGTCTTCGAGTGAAGTAAAACCCAATTTATTGATTCGACACAAGGGAAGACAAAGAATACTTGAAAGCCTTAACAGCGGAGTTGTCAATTCAGCTGCACCTGAAAACAGACTTGCTCGCAAGAGTTTATCAGTAGTAACAGTTTTATAGCAGTAACTGATAGTGAAATAACGACAGCAGAGTAACAAAGATAGCGAGTAGTGATTATAGTAAACAGCGGTATTAAAATACTATAGGCACGAGGGATGGATGAACGGGCGTTGCATGGATGAGAGAAACTCATGTAACAATCAAGGCGGGGCATTTGCGGATAATAATAAAATGGTATCCAAGTACTAATCAATCAATAGGCATGTGTTCCATATTTAGTCGTACGTGCTCGCAATGAGAAACTTGCACAACATCTTTTGTCCTACCAGCCGGTGGCAGCCGGGCCTCTAGGGAATCTACTGGAAATTAAGGTACCCCTTTTAATAGAGCACCGGAGCAAAGCATTAACACTCCGTGAACACATGTGATCCTCATATCACCGCCTTCCCCTTCGGTTGTCCCAATTTCTGTCACTTTGGGGCCTCGGGTTCCGGACAACAATACGTGTATACAACTTGCAGGTAAGATCATAAAGCAATGAATATCATCATGAATTGATAACATGTTCAGATCTGAGATCATGGCACTCGGGCCCTAGTGACAAGCATTAAGCATAACAAGTTGCAACAATATCATAAAAGTACCAATTACGGACACTAGGCACTATGCCCTAACAATCTTATGCTATTACATGACCAATCTCATCCAATCCCTACCATCCCCTTCAGCCTACGAGCGGGGAATTACTCACACATGGATGGAGGAAACATGGTTGGTCGATGGAGAGGCGTCGGTGGTGATGATGGCGATGATCTCCTCCAATTCCCGTCCCGGCGGAGTGCCGGAACGGAGTTTCTGGTCCCGAGACGGAGTTTCGCGACGGTGGCGGCGTACTGGATGGTTTCTGGCGACTTCGACTTCTGGTATCGATGTTTTAGGTCAGGACGGCTTAAATAGGCGAAGAGACGGAGTCGGAGGGGCCACGGGGCCTCCTCACACTAGGGGGGCGCGCCCCCCCTTGGGCCGCGCCGCCACCACGTGTGGGGCCCCCAGGGCACCCCTCTGGTCCCACTCTGGCTTTCTGGAAGCTTCCGGGAAAAATAAGGTTATGGGCGTTGATTTCGTCCGATTCTGAGAATATTGCCCGAACAGCCTTTCTGGAACCAAAAACAACAGAAAACATGAACTGGCACTTCGGCATCTTGTTAATAGGTTAGTTCCGGAAAACGCATAAAAACATTATAAAGTGCGAGCAAAACATGTAAGTATTGTCATAAAACAAGCATGGAACATCAGAAATTATAGGTACGTTGGAGACGTATCAGCATCCCCAAGCTTAGTTCCTGCTCGCCCTCGAGTAGGTAAACGATAAAAAGAATAATTTCTGTAGTGACATGCTACTTACATAACCTTGATCATACTATCATAAAGCATATGAGATGAATGCAGTGACTCAAGGCAATGATCTATAGTTGCTAACAAATAGATAGCATATAGTAAAACTTTTCATGAATAGTACTTTCAAGACAAGCATCAAAAGTCTCGCATAAGAGTTAACTCATAAAGCAATAAATTCAAAGTAAAGGCATTGAAGCAACACAGAGGAAGATTTAAGTTTCAGCAATTGGTTTCAACTTTCAACATGTATATCTCATGGATAATGGTAAACACAAAGTAATATGATGAATGCAAATAAGCAAGTATGTAAGAATCAATGCACAGTTGACACAAGTGTTTGCTTCTAAGATGGAAGGAAGTAGGTAAACTGACTCAACATAAAGTAAAAGAAAGGCCCTTCGCGAGAGGGAAGCAAGGATTAAATCATGTGCTAGAGCTTTTTAAGTTTTGAAATCATATAGAGAGCATAAAAGTAAAGTTTTGAGAGGTGTTTGTTGTTGTCAACGAATGGTAGTGGGCACTCTAACCCCCTCATCAAACAGACTTTCAAAGAGCGGCTCCCATGAAGGACGTTATCTCTACCAGCAAGGTAGATCATCCCTCTTCTCTTTTGTTTACACATGTATTTTAGTTTTATTATGGTTGACACTCCTCCCAACCTTTTGCTTACACAAGCCATGGCTAACCAAATCCTCGGGTGCCTTCCAACATTCACATACCATGAAGGAGTGTCTATTTGCAAAATTAAGTTGCTTACTGATGAATCAGGGCAAAACACGTGAAGAGAATTATTAGTGAAGGTTAATTAATTGGGGCTGGGAACCCCGCTGCCAGCTCTTTTTGCAAAAATTATTGGATAAGCGGATGAAACCACTAGTCCATTGGTGAAAGCTGCCCAACAAGATTGAAAGATAAAACACCACATATTTCCTCATGAGCTATAAAACATTAACACAAATAAGAGATAATAAGTTTTGAATTGTTTAAAGGTAGCACATGAAGTATTTACTTGGAATGGCAGAAAATACCACATAGTAGGTAGGTATGGTGGACACACATGGCATAGGTTTTGGCTCAAGGTTTTGGGATGCACGAGAAGCATTCCCTCTCAGTACAAGGCTTTGGCTAGCAAGGTTGTTTGAAGCAAACACAAGTATGAACCGGTACAACAAAACTTACATAAGAACATATTGCAAGCATTATAAAACTCTAAACTGTCTTCCTTGTTGCTCAAACACTTCTACTGGAAAACATCTAGACCTTAGAGAGACCAATCATGCAAACCAATTTCAACAAGCTCTACGGTAGTTCTCCACTAATAGGTTCAAACTACATGATGCAAGAGAAACATGATCTACTTGAGAACTCAAAACAATTGCCAAGTATCAAATTATCCAAGACAATATGAAGCATTTTCTGTTTCCAACCAAATAGCAATAAATGCAATAACTTCCAACTTTTGTCATTGAACATTAAAAGTAAAACGAAGAACACAAGTGTTCATATGAAAAAGCGGAGCGTGTCTCTCTCCCAAACAAGAATTGCTAGGATCCGAATTTATTCAAACATAAACAAAAATAAAAAAACACACAGACACTCCAAGTAAAGCGCATAAGATGTGACCGAATAAAAATATAGTTTCAATAGAAGAAACCTGATAAGTTGATGAAGAAGGGGATGCCTTGGGCATCCCCAAGCTTAGACGCTTGAGTCTTCTTGAAATATGCGGGGATGAACCACGGGGGCATCCCCAAGCTTAGACTTTTCACTCTTCTTGATCATATATCATCCTCCTCTCTTGACCCTTGAAAACTTCCTTCACACCAAACTTCTCATAAACTTCATTAGAGGGGTTAGTACTCAAAAAAACTTTAATCCACATTGGCCCTGTAGTGACACATTGCAAGAACTCAATAAAACATTAGCTACAGCTCTCCATGTCTAGAAAGCCTTACTTAAAGTCCACAAGAGACAATGCAAAAAACAGAGACAGAATCTGTCAAAACAGAACAGCCAGTAAACACGAATTTTTAAGAGGTACTTCCGTTGCTCAAATCAGAAAACTCAAAACTAATGAAAGTTGCGTACATATTTGAGGATCACTCACGTAAATTGGCAGATTTTTCTGAGTTACCTACAGAGAATCATACCCAAATTCGTGACAGCAAGAAATCTGTTTCTGCGCAGAAATCCAAATCTAGCATCAACTTCCTATTAGAGACTTCACTTGGCACAACATTGCAATAAAATAAAGATAAGAAGAGGTTGCTACAGTAGTAACAACTTCCAAGACACAACAAAACAGTAGCAAAATAAAGACATGGGTTATCTCCCAAGAAGTGTTTTCTTTATAGCCATTAAGATGGGCTCTGCAGTTTTAATGATGCACTCGCAAGAAATAAGAGTTGAAGCTAAAGAGAGCATCAAAAAGCAAATTCAAAACACATGTAAGTATAACCCACTTCCTATGCATAGGATTCTTGTACAAAAATAAATTCATGAAGAACAAAGTGACAAGCATAGAAAGATAAAACAAGAGTAACTTCAAAAGTTTCAGCATATAGAGAGGTGTTTTAGTACCATGCAAATTTCTACAACCATATTTTCCTCTCTCATAATAATTTTCAGTAGCTTCATGAGCAAACTCAACAATATAACTATCACATACAGCATGCTTTTCATGATTCACAAACACATAATTTTTATCAAGCTCAAAAATAGTAGGATTAAAACTTTCAAATCCACTTTTATCAATAATATAACAAGATGATTGATCAATCTTAAAAGATATGGGACTCATAGATAAAGTCAAGATCTCTCCAATCCCATTTTCATTAGTAGTACAATTAATATTATCAAGTAACTTAGGACCATCATCTAGAGATTTATCATAAACATTTGCCAAGCAAAACTCTTTAGTACCATGCATTTCGACATCAGACACAAACAAAGCATTATCATAAGATTTATCAAAGTAGCATGGATTATCATGAATAACAGTAGCATAATTATTCTCACAAGTTTTACTCATAGGGAATCTTTCAAGAGAATCCACAGGAACATACCATTCATCCTCCTTTGGTAAGCATGGAGGACAATCAAATAGTGTAAGAGATAAAGAGTTACTCTCATTAGAAGGTTGGCATGGGTAGCTAATCCATTATTCCTCCTTTTGTTCATCACTCTCCTCTTCTTTTTCATCCAATGAGCTTTCGGGTTCATCAATTTCCTCCTCTTTTTCATCCAATGAGCTTTCGGGTTCATCAATTTCTTCTTCCACTTGGTTCCTGCAAATTGTGAGTGCATTCTTGTGCATTAATGAGTCTCTCTTTATAATCAATGATATAAGGATTATCACTGTAGCTTTCTATGCAAAAATTAAGGATAGAAGAGACATAATCTTTAAGGTCCTTACAAACAACACAAGTTTCATAATTTTTAGCCATGAAGGATACTATCTCAGAGGCTCCCATAAATATGACAAATTGTTCTACCTCTTCGAACCCAAAATGAATATAGCTATTCCGATTATAGTTCTTAATAAAAAATTCCTCACTAAAGCCACATTGAAATTTAAGATGTTTAGTGTCCTGTTGAGAGCAACAGTTTATATCATGGCGTTTAAGCAAGATTTTAGCAATTGTTTTCAGTTTTTCTATCACCGCTCTCATAACTTCACCCGCTCTTGATTCTCTATAATTATTATATAATTCAATAAGCTCCAAATAGGTTGTAGGTTCTCCCATAGCAACAGTTTTTAATTTTTTAATTTTTCAAATTTTTATGGATTTACGGGTATATGAGGAAAATAAAACAAGACAAAAAGAAACTAGACAGAAGTAAAATAAAACTAGACAGAAATAAACTAAGCACAAATAAACTAGACAAAAGTAAACTAAGCAAAACAAAATAAAATAAAACAGAGAGAGGTAGAGTGTACTCCCCAGGTGAACTTATGAGTAGAGCTATGCCTCCCGGCAGCGGCGCCGAGAAAATAGTCTTGATAACCCACAAGTATAGGGGATCGCAACGGTCTTCGAGGGAAGTAAAACCCAATTTATTGATTCGACACAAGGGGAGACAAAGAATACTTGAAAGTCTTAACAACGGAGTTGTCAATTCAGCTGCACTGGAAACGGACTTGCTCGCAAGAGTTTATCGGTAGTAACAGTTTTATAGCAGATAGCGATAGTGAAATAACGAGCAGCGAGTAACAAAGACAGCAGTAGTGATTATAGTAAACATCAGGATTAAAATACTGTAGGCACGAGGGATGGATGAACGGGCGTTGCATGGATGAGAGAAACTCATGTAACAGTCAAGGCGGGGCATTTGCGAGATAATAATAAAACGGTATCCAAGTACTAATCAATCAATAGGCATGTGTTCCATATTTAGTCGTACGTGCTCGCAATGAGAAACTTGCACAACATCTTTTGTCCTACCAGCCGGTGGCAGCCGGGCCTCTAGGGTATCTACTGGAAATTAAGGTACTCCTTTTAATAGAGCACCGGAGCAAAGCATTAACACTCCGTGAACACATGTGATCCTCATATCACCGCTGATACGTCCAATTTGCATCACTATTTTATATCATAATTTGCTGTTATTCATTGATATATTTCATATTGGGACACAATACTTATGTTATTTCATATATTTTGCATGTTTCATGATTATTTGGAGATCGAGCACCGGAGCCGGGATTCTGCTGGAAAAAGCACCGTCGGGATGCGATATTTCGGAAGATCAAGCTGTGGAAGGCAGTTTTACGAGAAAATCCTATTTTTCCGGATGACGGAGGAAGCCGAGAAGGGGAGCCGAGTTGGACCCGGGGTGGGCCCACACCATAGGGTGGCGCGGCCCATGGCCCGGCCGCGCCACCATGTGGTGTGGGGCCCCCTCGGCCTCTTTCGCCTCCTTTTCTTCGCGAAACCCTTCGTCCCGAAGACCTAAGCCACGGAGGAATCCTCACGAGGGGTTACGGCCGCCTCGCGGGGCGGAGAACACCCAGAGAGAAAAGAGCTCTCCGGCGGGCAGGAATCCGCCGGGGAAATTCCCTCCCGGAGGGGGAAATCGACGCCATCGTCACCGCCATCGAGCTGGACATCATCTCCATCACCATCATCATCATCTCCATCATCATCACCGCCATCTCCACCGCTGGACATCGTCACCGCTGTAGCAATTTGGGTTTGATCTTGATTGTTTGATAGGGGAAACTCTCCCGTACTCGTTTTCTACTTGTTATTGATGCTATTGAGTGAAACCATTGAACCAAGGTTTATGTTCAGATTGTTATTCACCATCATATCACCTCTGATCATGTTCCATATGATGTCTCGTGAGTAGTTCGTTTAGTTCTTGAGGACATGGGTGAAGTCTAATTGTTAGTAGTGAACTATGGTTGAGTAATATTCAATGTTATGATATTTAAGTTGTGGTGTTATTCTTCTAGTGGTGTCGTGTGAACGTCGACTACACGACACTTCACCATTTATGGGCCTAGGGGAATGCATCTTGTACTCGTTTGCCAATTGCGGGGTTGCCGGAGTGACGAAACCCGAGCCCCCGTTGGTATATCGATGCGGGAGGGATCGCGAGGATCTCGAGTTTAAGGTCTGTGGTTAGATTTATCTTAATTACTTTCTTGTAGTTGCGGATGCTTGCAAGGGGTATAATCACAAGTATGTATTAGTCCTAGGAAGGGCGGTACATTAGCACGAGTTCACCCACACAACACTTATCAAAACAATGAAGATTAATAAGTCTGTATGTAGCGAAAGCACTAGACTAAAATCCCGTGTGTCCTCGAGAACGTTTGGTCATTATAAGTAAACAAACCGGCTTGTCCTTTGTGCTAAAAAGGATTGGGCCACTCGCTGCAATTATTTCTCTCGCATTTTACTTACTCGTACTTTATTCATCTGTTACATTAAAACCCCCTGAATACTTGTTTGTGAGCATTTACAGTGAATCCTTCATCAAAACTGCCTGTCAACACCTTCTGCTCCTCGTTGGGATCGACATTCTTACTTATCGAAGATACTACGATACACCCCCTATACTTGTGGGTCATCAAGACTATTTTATGGCGCCGTTGCCGGGGAGTGAAGCGCTATTGGTAAGTGGAATTGGTAAGGAAAACCTTTCTTGTTTGTGCTGATTTTATTTACTGTCTGCTGCTATAAGTCATTATGGAGAGATCTTCTCTTCAATTTCTATTTGGGAAATCTACTACTACTGCAACGGTAGTGGATGAGGCGCCAGTGAGGAAGTAATACCATATAAAATACCTACGAAAATTATTGAACATGTTATGGATAACCGCTATGAAGGGGATGGAAGCTGTCCATCCTGGTGATCATTTACTTGTTTTTGCATGAATTATGCGGGTTATTCAAATGTGCAGGTATTGCTATGAATGAAGTTAGGAAGAAGCTATTCTCTATATCGTTGTACGGTAAGCGGCGCATTGGTATAAATTGTTGAAGAATGGTGATTCTCTTGATTGGGAGGACATTGTGCCTTTATTTTATTCCAAATTTTATCCTCCAAGTGAAATTCACAAAGATCGGAACCGCATATATAATTTCTGGCCTCATGATGGAGAGAGTATTGCCCAAGCTTGGGGAGATTGAAGACTTTAATGCTCAAATGCCCCATTCATGAGCTTCCTGGTAATGTTATTATTGATAATTTCTATGCAAGACTTTCTTTTCAAGACAAGACCTTGCTGGATACTTCTTGTTCTGGATCATTTACACGCAATAAAGAGGAGTTTAAAAGGGACCTTCTTGATCGGATCCAAGAAAATACTGAAGGTTGGGAGAACGACAAAGATAGAGAATCAGGTATAATTTATGATTATAAATGCATTGAAGCTTTTATGGATACTTGATACATTTCGTAATATTAGTGCTACATATGGTCTTGATTCTCAAGTTGCTGCAAACCTTTATAAAGCTTTTGCCTCTCATTATGAATTGCCTAAGAAGAATTTTGATAAGTATCATGAACCATACAAAGATAGAATTGATTCATCTATTAATAAGTGTGTTGTAATTGAAACTGCTGATCGCGTTATTCCTGAAGCTTATATTGAAAAAACTCCTTTTTCTGCTAAAATGAAAGAGTACTCTGTTATAAATAGTGCGGTTCATAAAAGTGAAAAGAAACCTAGAGAACCTGAAGAACAAATAAAAGTTGAACCTGCTTTGTTGCAATAGTTAAAGATCTTGTGACTGAAAATGTAGAGGATGGTCATATTATTTTCTACGTGAAGATGCTTCTAATATTGTTTCACATCCTAATAAACCCAAACAAGCTAGTGTTCCTATGCTATCCGTTAGAATTGGTGATCATTGCTATTATGGTTTATGTGATATTGGTGCAAGTGTTAGTGCTATACCTTATGAGCTTTACACGGAGATTATGCACGAAATTGATTCTTGTGAACTTGAAGATATTGATGTGGTTATTCAGCTGGCTAATAGAGAAACTATTTCACCAATTGGTATTGTTCGAGATGTGGAAGTTCTATGTGGTAAGATTAAATATCCTGCTGACTTTTTGGTACTTGGTTCTGCTGCTAGTGATTATTGTCCTATCATTTTTGGTAGACCTTTTCTAAATACTTGTGGAGCTATTATAGATTCAAAGAAAGAGAAAATTTTGACCAAATTTGCTGGTGAATCTTATGAGTTTAACTTCTCTAAATTTACTAAAACTCCTTATAAAGCTGATTTGCCTAGTAATGATTTTAAAATGGAGCAGTGTGCATCTATTGTTCTTGTTCCTAATAATCCTTTGCAGCAACATTTAGAGGATAGCGAGAGTGAAGTTTTTAGGAAAGAAAGAGATGAGCTTGAGGAGATTTTTCTTCGCCAACCTATTCTCAAGCATGATTTACCGGTGGAAGACTTGGGTACAACACCGCCACCAAAGGAAGATCCTGTTTTTGATTTAAAGCCTTTGCCTGATAATCTTAAATATGCTCATATTGATGATAACAAAATATATCCTGTTATTATTAGTTCTAAGCTTACAGAGTTTGAAGAAGAAAGATTATTGCAAATATTGAAGAAACACCGAGGTGCTATTGGCTATACTCTTGATGACTTGAAGGGGATTTCTCCCTCTATTTGCCAACACGCCATTAATATGGAAGATGATGCGAAGCTCGTTGTTGAACCTCGGCGTCGTCTAATTCCCAAGATGAAGGATGTGGTAAGAAATGAGGTATTACGACTTCTTGAAGCTGGTATTATATATCCTATTGCTGATAGTAGATGGGTTAGTCCTGTGCATTGCGTTCCTAAGAAAGGAGGAATGACTGTTGTGCCTAATGATAATGATGAGCTCATACCTCAAAGAGTAGTTGTAGGGTATAGAATGTGTGCATTGATTATCGAAAAGTTAATAAAGTTACTAAGAAAGATCATTATCCTTTACCATTTATTGATCAAATGCTAGAAAGGTTATCTAAAAATACTCATTTTTGCTTTCTTGATGGTTATTATGGGTTTTCACAAATTGATGTTAAAGCTAAAGATCAAGAGAAAACCACTTTTACTTGTCCCTATGGAACTTATGCTTATAGGCGTATGCCTTTTGGTTTATGTAATGCTCCTGCTACTTTTCAAAGATGCATGTCTGCCATCTTTCATGGTTTTTGTGAGAGTATTGTGGAAGTATTCATGGATGATTTTTCTGTCTATGGGAATTCTTTTGATAGTTGCTTGCGAAACCTTGATAAAATTTTGCAGAGATGTGAAGAAACTAACCTTGTTCTTAATTGGGAGAAATGCCACTTTATGGTTAATGAAGGAATTGTATTGGGACATAAAATTTCCGAGAGAGGTATCGAAGTTGATAGAGCTAAAGTTGAAGCTATTGAGAAGATGCCCTATCCAAGGGATGTTAAAGGTATTCGTAGTGTTCTTGGTCATGCTTGGGTTTTATAGGAGATTTATTAAAGATTTCTCCAAGATTTCAAAGCCTCTTACTAATCTTCTTCAAAAAGATGTACCTTTTGTTTTTGATGACGATTGTAAGGAAGCTTTTGAAACTCTAAAGAAAGCCTTAACAACTTGCTCCTATAGTTGAACCTCTCGATTGGAATTTACCTTTTGAAATTATGTGCGATGCTAGTGATTTTCTTTGTAGGCGCTGTTCTTGGACAGCGAGTAGATAAAAAATTAAATGTTATCCATTATGCTAGCAAGACTCT
Organism: Lolium rigidum; assembly: GCF_022539505.1. Taxonomy (NCBI): domain Eukaryota; kingdom Viridiplantae; phylum Streptophyta; class Magnoliopsida; order Poales; family Poaceae; genus Lolium; species Lolium rigidum. Next base: position 153,047,676 of record NC_061512.1, on the reverse strand, counting down.
TGATGCTGCTCAAAGAAATTATGCTACTACTGAAAAAGAATTGTTAGCTGTAGTCTTTGCTTGTGATAAATTTAGATCTTATATTGTTGATTCAAAAGTCACAATTCATACTGATCATGCTGCAATTAGATACCTTATGACAAAGAAAGATGCTAAGCCAAGGCTTATTAGATGGGTACTTCTTTTGCAAGAATTTGATTTACATATTGTAGACAGGAAAGGTGCTGATAATCCTGTTGCTGATAATTTGTCTAGATTGGAAAATATTGCTTATGATCCTGTTCCTGTTAATGATAGTTTTCCAAATGAACAATTATCTTTAATAAAGGTGAGTTCGCGAGACAGTCCTTGGTATGCTGATTATGCTAACTTTATTGTTTCCAAGTACTTGCCTCCAACCTTTTCAGCTCACCAGAGGAGGAAATTCTTTTATGACTTGAGGCATTATTTACGGGATGACCCACACTTATATAAAGAAGGAGTGGATGGTATTATGCGAAGGTGTGTTCCCGAATATGAACAACAAGAGATATTGAGTAAATGTCATGGCGGTGCTTATGGAGGACATCACGCCGGAGATAGAACCGCGCAAAAGGTTCTACAATCAGGTTTTTATTGGCCAACTCTCTTCAAAGATGCAAGGAAGTTTATTTTATCTTGTGATGAATGTCAAAGGGTTGGTAATATCTCCGGACGCAATGAAATGCCTATGAATTATACTCTTGTTATTGAACCGTTTGATTGTTGGGGATTTGACTTCATGGGACCTTTTCCCTCTTCAAAAGGTAACACTCATATACTTGTTGCTTGTTGATTATGTTACTAAATGGGTGGAAGCCATACCTACAAAAAGTGCTTGATGGTGAGACCTCTTTAAAAATGCTTTTAGATGTTATTTTTCCTAGATTTGGAGTACCTAGATATATTATGACTGATGGAGGTTCTCATTTTATTCATGGAGGTTTTAGAAAAACTCTTGCTAAGTATGGTATTAATCATAGAATTGCTTACGCTTATCACCCTCAAAGTAGTGGTCAAGTAGAACTATCAAATAGAGAAATTAAATCTATCTTGCAGAAAACCGTTAATAAATCTAGAAAGAATTGGGCTAGTAAATTGAAAGACGCACTATGGGCTTATAGAACTGCTTATAAAAAACCCATGGGAATGTCACCTTATAAAATGGTTTACGGAAAAGCTTGTCATTTACCTTTAGAACTAGAACACAAAGCTTATCGGGCTGTTAGAGAATTAAATAAAGATCCTAAACTTGCCGGCGATAAGAGATTGCTACAATTAAGTTCTCTAGATGAATGGAGAAGTGAAGCTTATGAAAATGCTAAACTCTTTAAAGAAAAAGTTAAAAAAATGGCATGATAGAAGGATCATCAAAAGAGAGTTTAATATTGGGGATAAAGTCCTATTGTATCGGTCTCGTCTCAGATTCTTTGCGGGAAATTACTCTCGAAATGGGAAGGACCATATGTTGTTGAGGAGGTGTATCGTTCGGGAGCAATTAAAATTAGCTCTCTCCAAGGCAATGCTACGCAAGTGGTGAATGGACAAAGACTCAAGCATTATATCTCGGGTGATTCTTATAATGTTGATGTTGATATTATTCGAGTGGAAACACCGGAGGCTTTCATCAAGGGACAAATTGACGAGTCCGCGAACTCAACTTTGAATAGGTAACGATGCTTGGTAATGAAAAGTTCGCGATTTACTTTCCGAACATTATTTTTGTTGTTTTTGGAAAATATGAAAAATTACGAGATCGAAACGGAGTGGAAAAGACGCACGAGGGCGTGACACCACAGGCCGGCGCGGGCCCCAGCCTGGCTGCGCCGACCTATGGTGGCACCGCCTCGTCGCCCCTTTCCGACTACGGTTCGATCCGGTACTTTCCGTTTGTCTCGAAAATTTTTATTATAAAATCCCCCGGACCCCTGGAGGTCCGTATACCGTTTTCTCGACGTGTTTTGTTTCGAGTTGTTTCGCCGAGGATCTGTTTTCGGTTTAGAGGCACCATGGTCTCCAAGAACAAAGGCAAGGGGCTTTCGGAGGAGGAAGTGAAGGAGGTGCCATCAAGACAAGATCGAGCAAGCCGGAGGGAGCAAGCAAATCTTGGTGGGATCTGTTGACACTCAACGTTCTTTTTCTCATAACTTGCGGGGACCTCTACCACCCGCTCTTAGCCTCGACTCCTTCCCCATGATGGAAGAAGTTCTACGGATTACTGATGAGTTTTGTGATCAATATCGGGCTCTAAGAAGAGAAGTGGAGATACTCCAGGAGGAGAATTGCCGTCTCCGAAGAATGATTGAATACCACTCGATTCGCGTCACAAGGTCGTCATCGCCAACCTCGGATAACAATGAATCTCTTCGAATCTTAGTGCAAAATTGTCAAGCTGAGAAACTGAAGTTGAGGGAGTTTATTAAGAAGCGCGGGAAGAGTTCATCACCACCATCGCCAAAGGAGTAATTCATCATCGGTATTGGCATCCCCTTGGTTTGTTCCAAGCTTGGGGGAGTGCCGCGGTATCACATTATCATTACCTTTTACTTTTTACTATCAAGTAGTGTCATATCATGAGTAGGGAAGTTATCGTATGAGATGGGTTGCAGTATGAAAGTATCTCTCCTTTAGTTTGTCTATGTATCCCTTGGTGTGAGTTATCGTTATGGAATATTAATGAGAAGTCTTATCATTTACATATTGCACACCTTATTTTAGTTTGCAATTTCTACTATATGATTGATCTTGATTTTAGTATTGGTACCACTTTGGGAGCATTGAGTAAATCTATTTGGTTTTGGCAAACTTAGCAACGGTCAATAGTAATAACACTTTGAGTTTAAGAAGAATAGAGGAAGCAAATGTAGAAGATGTTATTATCTTTCTTATCAGTTCTTAGCTCAGTATTCTAAAGTTAAAACTGTTTGTGCTTACAAGTAAGATGCATGATTGTTTCTATCACATGTATATTTGTTTGTTTCCCTCAACTCTTATGCTTGCTAATTAACCTTGCTAGCCAAAGACCCGTGCTGAGAGGGAATACTTCTCGTGCATCCAAACTTGAACCCAAACCTATGCCATATGTGTCCACCATACCTACCTACTTGCATGGTATTGTCTCGCCATTCCAAGTAAATACTTCATGTGCTACCTTTAAACAATTCAAAACTTATTACTTCTTATTTGTGTCAATGTTTTATAGCTCATGAGGAAGTATGTGGTGTTTTATCTTTCGATCTTGTTAGGCAGCCTCCACTAAAGGACTAGTGGCTTCATCCACTTATCCTATAATTTTGTAAGAGCGGCAACGGGGTTCCCGACCCCAATTAATTAACTTTCATTAATAATTCTCTTCACATGTTTTGCCCTGATTCATCAGTAAGCAACTTAATTTTGCAATAGACACTCCTCCATGTCATGAGATTGTTGGAAGGCACCCGAGGATTCGGTTAGCCATGGCTTGTGTAAGCAAAGGTTGGGGGGAGTGTCATCTTTAAATAAACTAAAGTGCATGTGTAAACAAAAGGGAAGAGGGATGATCTACCTTGCTGGTAGAGATAACGTCCTTCATGGGAGCCGCTCTTTGGAGGTTTGTTTGGCAAGGGGGTTAGAGTACCCGCTACCAGTCGTTGACAACAACAAACACCTCTCAAAACTTTACTTTTATTCTCTTTATATGATTTCAAAGCTGAAAAAGCTCTAGCACATGATTTAATCTCTCGCTTCCCTCTGCGAAGGGCCTGTCTTTTACTTTATGTTGAGTCAGTAAACCTATTTCCCTCCATCTCAAGCAAGCATTTGAGTTGTTGTGATTAAACTATTATATTGTGATTTGCTTCATCATGTCTTTACTCTTTCTTGTTTAGTACAAGTTTTACCTGAATGAATATAGCCTTGAAAGTTATCAATGATTAATATGATTGAGTATGCAAGTTTACCATAAGCTTTATTATAAGAGCACTGCTCAATAGATGAATATAATTTGTTAAATGTTCTCTGACCAAGAACAAAGTTTGCCATCACCAATTATGATTCCTTATGCACCTTTATTTGCGATTACCTTATACTTGTTTCAAGTTGAATTATATGAGGAAGTTGTTTACTATAATGTCTTGTGTGAATGAATATGATGCTTCTTGTCCGTATTTTATTTATCGACTTTTCACTCCATAAACATGTGGACCTGTTTACGGAGTTCAGTTTCGCTTGGGGACAAGCGAAGTCTAAGCTTGGGGGGAGTTGATACGTCCAATTTGCATCACTATTTTATATCATAATTTGCTGTTATTCATTGATATATTTCATATTGGGACACAATACTTATGTTATTTCATCTATTTTGCATGTTTCATGATTATTTGGAGATCGAGCACCGGAGCCGGGATTCTCGCTGGAAAAAGCACCGTCGGGATGCGATATTTCGGAAGATCAACTGTGGAAGGCAGTTTTACGGAAAATCCTATTTTTCCGGATGACGGAGGAAGCCGGAAGGGGAGCCGAGCTGGACCCGGGGTGGGCCCACACCATAGGGTGGCGCGGCCCATGGCCTGGCCGCGCCACCATGTGGTGTGGGGCCCCCTCGGCCTCTTTCGCCTCCTTTTCTTCGCGAAACCCTTCGTCCCGAAGACCTAAGCCACGAGAGGAATCCTCACGAGGGGTTACGGCCGCCTCCGCGGGGCGGAGAACACCGAGAGAAAAGAGCTCTCCGGCGGGCAGGAATCCGCCGGGGAAATTCCCTCCGGAGGGGGAAATCGACGCCATCGTCACCGCCATCGAGCTGGACATCATCTCCATCACCATCATCATCATCTCCATCATCATCACCGCCATCTCCACCGCTGGACATCGTCACCGCTGTAGCAATTTGGGTTTGATCTTGATTGTTTGATAGGGGAAACTCTCCCGGTACTGATTTCTACTTGTTATTGATGCTATTGAGTGAAACCATTGAGCCAAGGTTTATGTTCAGATTGTTATTCACCATCATATCACCTCTGATCATGTTCCATATGATGTCTCGTGAGTAGTTCGTTTAGTTCTTGAGGACATGGGTGAAGTCTAATTGTTAGTAGTGAACTATGGTTGAGTAATATTCAATGTTATGATATTTAAGTTGTGGTGTTATTCTTCTAGTGGTGTCGTGTGAACGTCGACTACACGACACTTCACCATTTATGGGCCTAGGGGAATGCATCTTGTACTCGTTTGCCAATTGCGGGGTTGCCGGAGTGACGAAACCTGATCCCCCGTTGGTATATCGATGCGAGGAGGGATCGCGAGGATCTCGAGTTTAAGAGCTGTGGTTAGATTTATCTTAATTACTTTCTTGTAGTTGCGGATGCTTGCAAGGGGTATAATCACAAGTATGTATTAGTCCTAGGAAGGGCGGTACATTAGCACAGGTTCACCCACACAACACTTATCAAAACAATGAAGATTAATCAGTCGTATGTAGCGAAAGCACTAGACTAAAATCCCGTGTGTCCTCGAGAACGTTTGGTCATTATAAGTAAACAAACCGGCTTGTCCTTTGTGCTAAAAAGGATTGGGCCACTCGCTGCAATTATTTCTCTCGCATTTTACTTACTCGTACTTTATTCATCTCGTTACATTAAAACCCCCTGAATACTTGTTTGTGAGCATTTACAGTGAATCCTTCATCAAAACTGCCTGTCAACACCTTCTGCTCCTCGTTGGGATCGACATTCTTACTTATCGAAGATACTACGATACACCCCCTATACTTGTGGGTCATCAACCGCCTTCCCCTTCGGTTGTCCCAATTTCTGTCACTTTGGGGCCTCGGGTTCCGGACAACAATACGTGTATACAACTTGCAGGTAAGATCATAAAGCAATGAATATCATCATGAATTGATAACATGTTCAGATCTGAGATCATGGCACTCGGGCCCTAGTGACAAGCATTAAGCATAACAAGTTGCAACAATATCATAAAAGTACCAATTACGGACACTAGGCACTATGCCCTAACAATCTTATGCTATTACATGACCAATCTCATCCAATCCCTACCATCCCTTTCAGCCTACAGCGGGGGAATTACTCACACATGGATGGGGGAAACATGGCTGGTCGATGGAGAGGCGTCGGTGGTGATGATGGCGATAATCTCCTCCAATTCCCCGTCCCGGCGGAGTGCCAGAACGGAGTTTCTGGTCCCGAGACGGAGTTTCGCGACGGTGGCGGCGTACTTGATGGTTTCTGGCGACTTCGACTTCTGGTATCGATGTTTTAGGTCAGGACGGCTTAAATAGGCGAAGAGACGGAGTCGGAGGGGCCACGGGGCCTCCTCACACTAGGGGGGCGCGCCCCCCTTGGGCCGCACCGCCACCACGTGTGGGGCCCCCAGGGCACCCCTCTGGTCCCACTCTGGCTTTCTGGAAGCTTCCGGGAAAAATAAGGTTCTGGGCGTTGATTTCGTCCGATTCCGAGAATATTGCCCGAACAGCCTTTCTGGAACCAAAAACAACAGAAAACGAGAACCGGCACTTCGGCATCTTGTTAATAGGTTAGTTCCGGAAAACGCATAAAAACATTATAAAGTGCGAGCAAAACATGTAAGTATTGTCATAAAACAAGCATGGAACATCAGAAATTATAGGTACGTTGGAGACGTATCAATCACCGGAGCACCAACCGCCAAGCCAACTAGGAGGTTTCCCTCCAAGAGTAACAAGCTCACGGTCTCTCACTCGAACTAATCGTGGTGGAGAGCTCAACACTATGCAATGATGCAAAGCAAGAACACTAGAGGTGTTCAAATTCTTCACTCTCAAATCCCACCCAAGCAACAAATGCTAAGATGAGATTGGGGAGGAAGAACAATGGGGAAAGTCAACTAAAGACTCCAAGATCTAGATCCCAAGAGTTCCCCTCACTTAGAGGAGAAATGGATTTGGTGGAAGTGTAGATCTAGATCTCCTCTCTTAGATCCCTCAAGAATGAGCAAGAATCATGGGGGGAGACAAGAGAGAGAGAGAGCAAGTTCTTCAAAGGCAACAATGGAGGTGAGAGAATAGAAGAACAAGTCGGCTCAAGGTGGAAGAAAGGGCTATTTATAGCTAGGGAGCAAATATACCCATTGGGGGAAAAGACAGAAAAACGCGCAGTAAAAACGGGCAGAAAAACGTCCCAGGCCGGCGGCCCTGCCGGTTGACCGGATGCTGGGCTGAGGAGGCCGGCCGGGGGTCCGGTCGGGCCGGCCCACCAACCGGGCGGGGCAGCAGGCGCGCGGAGAGAGGAAAACGGCCGCGCGGGGGCGAGCCGGCGAGTGGGCCTCGTGCCAGGGAGAGGAGAGGTCGGGCCGGCGGTGCGTCCGGCTGGGCCGGGGGTGGCGCTGGGTGGGCCGGTCGGCGGCCGGCTCCTGGGCCGGACCAGGTCGGGGGCGCCTCAGTATGCCGCCCGGTCGGCACGAGCGCCCGGGCCGGTTTCGGCCGGGTGGGCCGGCGTGTGGGCCGGCAGGCCGGTCGGTCGGCCGGCCGCCCTTCCCTTTTTTTCTTTTCTTTTTATTCTTTCTCCTTTTTCCTTTTTCTTTAATAACTAATGCTCCCGAACTCCGATTCGAATGAAACCATTTTTGTTTGGAAGATAACAACAAATGCTATCCGATAGAAAGTGAAAACTCAAGAAACTGTAGGAGGGGATTTTATCATGAATATAAAAGTAGAACCTTATATCATGAATAACCGGTAAAATCACCCAACCTCGAAAACGCAATAGAAGATGCATGCGAACTCCGTTTTCGATGAACTTGGGCTTGTTGTAAAGCTAGCAACAAGCTCAAGAACCTCACACCGAGAAACACCAAGAAGAAATAAGGATATGCAAAGTATGCAAAGGATTGAGCTCCCTAAGACGATGTGATCAAGTTACCCAACCGAAAGCCCCTCTTAATAGTGCGGCTATCTATCCTATAATCCGGTCTCTCATCAACCACCTTGAGACCGGTAAAAGGAAAACCTATCAAGGCCATACCTTTGCCTTGCGCATCCCGCTTGATCTTGATGATAACTCTTCAAGCTTCACTCAGGCCGGAATGACTCACTTGATCAAAGTTACTTCGTGAAGACTCACAAATGCTCCCCCATACACTATGATGGGAAAGCTCCATTGATGCACATCTTCACATGTACATTATCACCAAACGGATGGCAAGCTTCAATCATGTGATCCACTTGAGATTCTCATCTTGAACTTGCCCGACTCAACCTTGTATCTTCTCATACTCTTTCATACTATCTTGAGGTGTATAAAGAATTCTTCACTTGGAATCAAGCTCTCAAGATCTTGATCATCCATTGCTTATCACATAAGATAGAGTATGGCTAATATTGAGTTCCACATAAGAACTCCATCTTCATTTCTTCTTCTTGATCATATCACATATAGATCTTCAAATCGATGATCTTGATGCCAATACAGAAGTTGTATATTTATCTTCATGGCATCCATACTCGAATCCAACACATGGAATACAAGAAGTACCTATGGAATATTCCTTCATATAAACTCAATGAAAACATTAGTCCATAGGGGTTGTCATTAATTACCAAAACCACACATAGGGGCAATGTACCCTTACAAGATCAACATTGAAAATTGAGAAAAAAAATGAGGAAAAATGCAGAATATTGGGTAGGGAATCAATCATGATGAACACCAATCGACACATATTGGAAAAATCTACCGCCTGAAAACAGTCCTCAATTTTAGCCTTGGTGATTTGAAACTTATCATATTTCTAGTTAATTGCTATATATTATTTTACATAGCAGTTAACAAGAAATAGCACTGGGTTGTATTGCTCGTGGAACACGGAGCAAGTAAGGCTTGCTACTCGTTGGTGTAGGAAGCTTCAAACCATTCAAACCATAGTTGTCGTATACAAGTTAGATTAGTATAGGAATCAGCCCTCCAATGAATATGAATTAAATTAGGACAAAAGTATTGGAAGGAGTAGCTCACGCAAGAAGGTACAACCAGAGGAATTTCGCCTTTCGATTCCACTGGTACCACATAGTAAATACACCTAAAAATCAATATTTTTTTGAACCCAAAATCAAAGAAAGTGATCTGTAATTGTGAAGCTAAAACCATAGTTGCCGGCGAACCGGATCGCTCGGACCGGGGAACGGGATCGGGGAACGAGGTTCGACATACCAGCGAACAAGGATCGGTCAAGAGTACACATCTCCGGTATGGGAAGTTGGATCGTGGATCGCGATCCACTTTGATTTGGGTCGATGATAAGGGAGAAGAGGCGCAGAAATAAGGGAAAAGAGGCCCAGAATCAAGGAAATATAGGAGTAGAATCAAGGTTATTAATAAGCCCAGGAATTACCGGTTTTAGGATTTATTTTTAATGGGTCTACCATATTCCAGGGTCCCTAATATGGGAAGAGGAAGGATGCGAACGAATTCAATCGATCCCTCGCGTTCCCGATCCCCGTTCCGGATCGATCGACCCAGGATCGCGGAACACGGCATCGATCCCGAACCCTGCAACTATGGCTAAAACACAAGCTCTCATATTCACGGTGTCACAACACAAATCATGAGGTCTCCAATATACAGGCATTCGAATATATTATTTACCTGATGGTTACAAACAATGCTGATTTTCTCATTAACTGCTATAATCGCTTATATATTTCTCTCTCGGTTAAGCGTTTGATGCCTATACAGATAGGTTATTATACAGATCTTCGATTGTTTATGCACCCGATCCTCCAACTCAAGCAGCGTTGCGGCACGACCAAATCCACACACAGCGCTGCAGCAGTTAAACAGGCTGCCGCCAAGCGTCGGCGACAAGATCAGGTAAGGATTCATGACTACGATGTCGAGGCGATTCAATGATTCACATACATGACCACTGACAGTCTGTACTTAGGCCCATGCTGACAACAACGAAAGAAAAATTGCGATATAAATATGTACATTTATATGAGAGAAGCTACACGAACCATAAAGCATGGAAGAGTCAGCAGCGGCTTGGCACACCGTCTGAGTTGTACTTCCTTACCGCACCTTGTCGGCGGTGTGATGCAGCAGCAGGAAGATGCCGCAATGTGTCACTAGCACGCCTCTAGCGATCACCCATCCATGTGGGTGCAGTGTATCGTATTTGATCATATACCAGTCAAATGCTAGGCGAAAGAAAAATGTGTACAAGATTGAGAGCGCCCCGCGTGGTTCATTAGAGTTGGTCCACGCTAATAGGATTTTGGACCAGGTCTCATGTGGAAATTCTCCGGTTCATAACTGCCCAATTTGCGAGCGAGATTAAAGTATCGATGCATGCAAAATAGAAACTACTCCATGCAGGTTCCATGAGGATATTTCTTTCCTTTTACATCAATAGAATAAAAGACCGTGATGTTAATTACCAGTGATTTTTGAGCGCTAATAATTAAGATTTTTTATAACGGGCGAGAGATTGTGGGAAACGTTAATTTTTTTTGCCAAGTATTTTAATGCTTGTGCAGATTTGATTGATATCACGCCTGAGATTGTTTTCTAATTTTATAACGGGCGAGAGATTGTGGGAAACATTAATTTTTTGGGCAAGTATTTTAATGCTTATGCAGATTTGATTGATATCGCGGCTGAGATTGTTTCTAATTAGATCTGACGACAGAGACCGTGAGATTGATTGGAAGTACAGGATACTCCCAATGACGATCATCAAACGCGTTGAGTGTCAAACGACCAACTCCAATTTTAATAGTAAAGATTAGTATCCATA